>NC_069510.1:84154323-84176823 GCF_027579735.1 Bombina bombina | reverse complement strand
ACATGTCATACCCAGTCATTCTCTTGCAACCCTCAACAAAGAAGGAGGTCGCGAGAGGAGTTGGAGTTTTTTACTTAATTATTCTTCAATCAAAAGTTTGTTATTTTAAAATGACACCGGAGTGTGCCGTTTTTTGTATCTCAGGCAGTATTTGGAGAAGAATCTGCCTGCGTTTTTCTATGATCTTAGCAGACGTAACTAAGATCCGCTGGCTGTTCTCGACATTCTGAGGAGTAGGGTAACTTCAGAAAGAGGGGAATAGCATGCGGGGTCCCCCGCAAATGAGGTATGTGCAGTACATTATTTTCTGGGAATGGAATTGACTAAGAAAATACTGCTGTTACCCACATGATGTAAGTACAGCCTTAAATGCAGTAGTAGCGACTGGTATCAGGCTGATAAATGTATGCGCAGTTGAGTTATTTTCTAGGGACTAGAATTTGACTGAGAAAATACTGTTAATACTGAAATAATGTTTAAGCCTTATCTGCAGTGGAAGCGACTGGTAGCAGGCTTAGTGATAACTTTGCATGACATTCAAATTGTTGTTTTTAAAACGTTTACTGGCATGTTATTTGTTTTGTGAGGTACTTTGGTGATAAATCTTTTTGGGCATGATTTTTTTCCACATGGCTAACGTATTTTCTGCATAGAAACCGTTATATCAGGTCTCCCACTGTTGTAATATGAGTGGGAGGGACCTTGTTTTAGCGTCTTGTTGCGCAGTTAAAATTCTAGCACAGTCTTCCTGTTTCTTCCTCCTTGATCCAGGACGTCTCTAGAGAGCTCAGGGGTCTTCAAAATTCGTTTTTGAGGGAGGTAATCAGTCACAGCAGATCTGTGACAGTGTGTTTGACTGTGATAAAAGCGTTAAATCTTAATTTGATATCCGTTTTTGGGTATTGAGGGGTTAATCATCCTTTTGCTAATGGGTGCAATCCTCTGCTAATTAATACATTTCTCGTTAAGAATTGTTCACTATAACTGAATTAGTTTTCTTTGTTATTCAACTGTGTTTTTAAAAAGCGCTGCAGCGTTTTTTATATTGCTTGTAAACTTATTGAAAGTGATTTCCAAGCTTGTTAGCTTCATTGCTAGTCTGTTTAAACATGTCTGATACAGAGGAATCTGCTTGTTCATTATGTTCAAAAGCCGATGTGGAGCCCAATAGAAATATGTGTACCAATTGTATTGATATTACTTTGAATAAAAGTCAATCTGTACCGATAAAGAAATTATCACCAGACAACGAGGGGGAAGTTATGCCGTCTAACTCTACTCACGTGTCAGTACCTGCGTCTCCCGCTCGGGAGGTGCGTAAGATTGAGGCGCCAAGTACATCAAGGCCCTTACAAATCACTTTACATGATATGGCTAATGTTATGAAAGAAGTATTATACAATATGCCCGAATTAAGAGGCAAACGCGATAGCTCTGGGTTAAGGACAGAGCGCGCTGATGACACGAGAGCCATGTCCGATACTGCGTCACAATTTGCAGAACATGAGGACGGTGAGCTTCATTCTGTCGGTGATGGTTCTGATCCTGGGAGACCGGATTCAGAAATTTCAAATTTTAAATTTAAGCTTGAGAACCCCCGCGTGTTACTAGGGGAGGTGTTAGCGGCTCTGAATGATTGCGACACGGTGGCAATCCCAGAGAAAGTATGTAGGTTGGATAGATACTATGCGGTACCGGTGTGTACTGACGTTTTTCCTATACCAAAAAGGCTTACAGAAATTATTAGTAAGGAGTGGGATAGACCCGGTGTGCCCTTTTCCCCTCCTCCGATATTTAGAAAAATGTTCCCTATAGACGCCACCACACGAGACTTATGGCAGACGGTCCCTAAGGTGGAGGGAGCAGTTTCTACTTTAGCCAAGCGTACCACTATCCCGGTGGAGGATAGCTGTGCTTTCTCAGATCCAATGGATAAAAAATTAGAGGGTTACCTTAAGAAAATGTTTGTTCAACAAGGTTTTATATTGCAGCCTCTTGCATGCATTGCGCCTGTCACGGCTGCAGCGGCATTCTGGTTTGAGTCTCTGGAAGAGGCGATTCGCACAGCACCATTGGATGAGACTTTGAGCAAAGTTAGAATGCTTAAACTGGCTAATGCATTTGTTTCGGATGCTGTAGTGCATTTAACCAAACTTACGGCTAAAAATTCTGGATTCGCCATACAGGCGCGCAGGGCGCTATGGCTTAAATCCTGGTCAGCAGATGTAACTTCTAAGTCTAAACTACTTAACATTCCTTTCAAAGGGCAGACCTTATTCAGGCCCGGCTTGAAGGAAATTATTGCTGACATTACGGGAGGTAAGGGCCACACCCTTCCTCAGGACAGGGCCAAATCAAAGGCCAAACAGTCCAATTTTCGTGCCTTTGTAACTTCAAGGCAGGAGCAGCATCAACTTCCTCCACTCCAAAACAGGAAGGAAATACTGCTCATTACAGACAGGGTTGGAAAGGCAACCAGTCATGGAACAAGGGCAAGCAGGCCAGAAAGCCTACTTCCGCCCCTAAGACAGCATGAAGACAGGGCCCCCTCTCCGGAGACGGATCTAGTGGGGGGCAGACTTTCTCTCTTCGCCCAGGCCTGGGCAAGAGATGTACAGGATCCCTGGACGTTGGAGATTATATCTCAGGGATACCTTCTGTATTTCAAAACTTCTCCTCCACAAGGGAGGTTTCATCTGTCAAGGTTATCAACAAACCTAGTAAAGAAAGAGGCATTTCTACAATGTGTACAAGACCTCTTAGTGATGGGAGTGATCCACCCAGTTCCGCGAACGGAACGAGGACAAGGGTTTTACTCAAATCTATTTGTGGTTCCCAAAAAAGAGGGAACCTTCAGACCAATCTTAGACTTAAAAATCTTAAACAAATTCCTAAGGGTTCCATCGTTCAAGATGGAAACCATTCGGACCATCCTGCCCATGATCCAAGAGGGTCAATATATGACCACAGTGGACTTAAAGGATGCCTACCTTCACATACCAATTCACAAAGATCATTATCGGTACCTAAGATTTGCCTTTCTAGACAGGCATTACCAGTTTGTAGCTCTTCCCTTCGGGTTAGCTACGGCCCCGAGAATTTTTACAAAGGTTCTGGGCTCACTTCTGGCGGTACTAAGACCACGAGGCATAGCGGTGGCTCCGTACCTAGACGACATTCTGATTCAAGCGTCAAGTTTTCAAAATGCGAAGTCTCATACAGAGATAGTTCTAGCATTTCTGAGGTCGCATGGGTGGAAAGTGAACATGGAAAAGAGTTCTCTGTTACCACTCACAAGGGTTCCTTTTCTAGGGACTCTTATAGATTCTCTAGAGATGAAGATTTACCTGACGGAGTCCAGGTTATCAAAGATTCTCAATGCTTGCCGTGCCCTTCACTCCACTCCAAGCCCATCAGTAGCTCAGTGTATGGAGGTAATTGGCTTGATGGTCGCGGCAATGGACATAGTGCCATTTGCGCGCCTGCATCTCAGACCGCTGCAACTATGCATGCTAAGTCAGTGGAACGGGGATTACTCAGATCTGTCCCCTTTGCTAAATCTGGACCAGGAGACCAGAGATTCTCTTCTCTGGTGGTTGTCACGGGTTCATCTGTCCGAAAGGAATGACCTTTCGCAGACCAGATTGGATGATTGTAACAACAGATGCCAGCCTTCTAGGCTGGGGAGCAGTCCGGAACTCCCTGAAGGCTCAGGGATCGTGGACTCAGGAGGAGAAACTCCTACCAATCAACATTCTAGAATTAAGAGCAATATTCAATGCTCTTCTAGCTTGGCCTCAGTTAGCAACACAGAGGTTCATCAGGTTTCAGTCGGACAACATCACGACTGTGGCTTACATCAATCATCAAGGGGGAACCAGGAGTTCCCTAGCGATGTTGGAAGTCTCGAAGATAATTCGCTGGGCAGAGTCACACTCTTGCCACCTGTCAGCGATCTACATCCCAGGTGTGGAGAACTGGGAAGCGGATTTTCTAAGTCACCAGACTTTTCATCCGGGGGAGTGGGAACTACACCCGGAGGTATTTGCTCAACTGATTCGTCGTTGGGGCAAACCGGATCTGGATCTTATGGCATCTCGCCAGAACGCCAAGCTTCCTCGTTACAGATCCAGGTCCAGGGACCCAGGAGCGGTGCTGGTAGATGCACTTGCAGCCCCTTGGGTTTTCAACATAGCTTATGTGTTTCCACCTTTTCCGTTGCTACCTCGACTGATTGCCAGGATCAAACAGGAGAGAGCATTGGTGATTCTGATAGCGCCTGCGTGGCCACGCAGGACCTGGTATGCAGACCTAGTGGACATGTCGTCCTGTCCACCATGGTCTCTACCTCTGAGGCAGGACCTTCTAATTCAGGGTCCTTTCAACCATCCAAACCTAATTTCTCTGAGGCTGACTGCTTGGAGATTGAACGCTTGATTCTATCAAAGCGTGGGTTTTCGGATTCGGTTATTGATACATTGATACAGGCTCGGAAACCTGTTACCAGAAAAATTTACCATAAGATATGGCGTAAATATTTATATTGGTGTGAATCCAAGAGTTACTCATGGAGTAAGGTTAGGATTCCTAGGATATTGGCTTTTCTACAAGAGGGTTTAGAAAAGGGCTTATCCACTAGTTCAATAAAGGGACATATTTCTGCTCTGTCTATTCTTTTACACAAGCGTCTGGCAGGGAATCCAGACGTCCAGGCTTTTTGTCAGGCTTTGGCTAGGATTAAGCCTGTGTTTAAGGCTGTTGCTCCTCCGTGGAGCTTAAACTTGGTTCTTAAAGTTCTTCAGGGTGTTCCGTTTGAACCCCTTCATTCCATCGATATTAAGCTTTTATCTTGGAAAGTTCTGTTTTTGATGGCTATTTCCTCGGCTCGAAGAGTCTCGGAGTTATCTGCCTTACATTGTGATTCTCCTTATCTGATCTTTCATTCAGACAAGGTAGTCCTGCGTACTAAACCTGGGTTTTTGCCTAAGGTTGTTTCTAACAGGAATATCAATCAAGAGATTGTTGTTCCATCTTTGTGTCCTAATCCTTCTTCAAAGAAGGAACGTCTTTTGCATAATCTAGACGTGGTCCGTGCCCTGAAGTTCTACTTACAGGCAACTAAAGATTTTCGACAAACTTCTTCCCTGTTTGTCGTTTACTCTGGACAGAGGAGAGGTCAAAAGGCTTCGGCTACCTCTCTCTCTTTTTGGCTTCGTAGCATAATACGTTTAGCCTATGAGACTGCTGGACAGCAGCCTCCTGAAAGAATTACAGCTCATTCCACTAGAGCTGTGGCTTCCACTTGGGCCTTTAAAAATGAGGCCTCTGTTGAACAGATTTGCAAGGCTGCAACTTGGTCTTCACTTCATACTTTTTCCAAATTTTACAAATTTGACACTTTTGCTTCTTCGGGGGCTGTTTTTGGGAGAAAGGTTCTACAGGCAGTGGTTCCTTCTGTTTAATGTTCCTGCCTTGTCCCTCCCTTCATCCGTGTACTTTGGCTTTGGTATTGGTATCCCATAAGTAATGGATGACCCGTGGACACTTAACAAGAGAAAACATAATTTATGCTTACCTGATAAATTTATTTCTCTTGTAGTGTGTTCAGTCCACGGCCCGCCCTGTCTTTTTGAGGCAGGTTCTAAATTTTAAATTATAACTCCAGTCACCACTGCACCCTATAGTTTCTCCTTTCTCGTCTTGTTTCGGTCGAATGACTGGATATGACATGTGAGGGGAGGAGCTATATAGCAGCTCTGCTTGGGTGATCCTCTTGCAACTTCCTGTTGGGAAGGAGAATATATCCCATAAGTAATGGATGACCCGTGGACTGAACACACTACAAGAGAAATAAATTTATCAGGTAAGCATAAATTATGTTATATATATATACAGGTATACCCCCCTCATACACTGGAGCCCCGCTGTAAAGTGAAAACCGCCTTACAGTGAAAAATGGCTATTTTTAACTTTCTTTTAACTTACTAGTATGTTTAAAAACTTGAAAACATGTTTGAACTAACATATATTAGGGGTGCAATAGCGCTAAATTTACCTGTAAAATAGTGACAATTACTGTAGTAAAATTTGCCAGACTATAACACTGAGATACAGATTGCACTGTAATGCTGTAAACAGAGTGAACTGCGCATAACAAATGGTGCCAGTCAGCAAAATCCTTGGAGGTTGAACTTCAGCTCCACAAAGCGCTATATTAGCGAAGCGCTGTAAAGTGAAGCGCTGTAAAGTGAGGTATATATATGTGTGTGTGTGTATATATCTATTTAAAGATATTTTTAAATAGAATGATTTAGGTTGTAACGGAACTCTTTGACTTAAGAGAAGGCCTTTATGAAGCCATATCCAAGGACATTTATAAGAACTTTTTTTAAAGAAATATTAAACCCAAATTTTTTCTTTCATTATTCGGATAGAGCATGCAATTTTATGACACATTAAAACTTATTTCTATTATAAATGTTTCTTCATTCTCTTGGTATCTTTATTTTAAAAAGCTATTATTTAAGCTTAGGAGACGGCCCATTTTTGGTTTAGAACCCTGGTTAGCGCTTGCTGATTGATGGCTACATTGGCTACACCAATCAACAAGTGCTACCCAGGTACTGAACCAAAAATGGGCGGGCTCCTAAGCTTAAATTCTGCCTTTTCAAATAAAGATACCAAGAGAACAAAGTAAAATTGATAATAGAAGTAAATTAGAATTTTTTTTAGAGTTACATGCTCTATCTGAACCATTAAAGACAAAATTTGTGTTTAATATCTCTTTAAGGTTATGCCTAAAGACCGCTGCTCCATAACTTGTCCGCTGCCTCTGAGGCTGCGGTCTTCAATCCGCCCGATCCTATACGATCGGGCTGATTGACACCACCTGCGAATCTGCAGGTGGCGGCATTGCACAAGCAGTTCAGCAGAACAGCTTGTGCAATGATAAATGCCGACAGCATATGCTGTCGGCATTTATCGATGTGCGGCAGATATGATATGCTACATTGTATCATGTCCGCTCGCGCTTTGGTAAATTGGCCCCATAGCATCTATCTATATATCTATCTTTATCTATCTATCTATCTTTATCTATCCATCTTTAAATATCTATCTTTATCTATCTTTTTTTAGCTATCTATCTTTAGCTACCTGTCTGTCTGTCTGACAATCGGTCTGTCTATGGGGCCGAATTATCATTGTGCGAGCGGACATGATCCGATATTGATGATCATGTCCGCTGCACATCGATAAATGCCGACAGCATACGCTCTCAGCATTTATCATAGCACCAGCAGTTCTGGTGAACTGCTGTTGCAATGCTGCCCCCTGCAGATTTGCGGCCGCTAGCAAGGGGTGTCAATCAACCCAATCGTGTTTGATCGGGTTGATTTCCTGCGATGTCTGTCTGCCGTCTCAAAGCCGTCGGACAGGCTATGGAGCAGCGGTCTTTAGGCTCGCCAGAAACAAGGGGCATCAATCTCCGTACGGAGCTTGATAAATATGCCCCGATATATCTATCACAGCCTAAGACCATACAACTTTCTACTGAATGTTTGACAGTTGGTGTCACATAATGAGGAATCATCCTTTCCCCTATATGACGTTGTACACAAACCCTGCATGATGAACTGAAGATTACACATTTTGATTCACAGGTCCAATAAACTTCCCAGTCTTCAGAACTCAACTGATGGCGCTTCATTGCCCAGGGAAGTCTCTTTTTCTTATTTTGCTATCTTAGCAATGACTTTCCTACTGCTACTTAAAGCTACTTACTTTAACCAGTAATAAGCTGTTGTCCTGTGAGCTGCCTATCTCACAAACTTTTGAATCTCAGAAACGTGTCTTCAGATTTTGTTATGGTTTTGGGTGTCTTGTTATGGTGTAGGAACCTGTACTCACTGACAACTTTCTTTGCAATGTCTGTAAAGGAAAGACCTTCACTTTATAATAGTGATTTATTATAGGGATATAAAAGTCTACATACACTGTTTTTTTTTTTGTTTTTTTTTAAATGTATCCTAAACTTGTTACATTAAAGGGACACTGTACCCAATTTTTTTCTTTTGTAATTCAGATAGAGCATGCAATTTTAAGCAACTTTCTAATTTACTCCTATTATCAATTTGTCTTCGTTCTCTTGCTATCATTATTTGAAAAAGAAGGCATCTAAGCGTTTTTTTTGGTTTCAGTACTCTGGACAGCACTTTTTTATTGGTGGATGAATTTATCCACCAATCAGCAAGGACAACCCAGGTTGTTCACCAAAAATGGGCCGGAATCTAAACTTACATTCTTGCATTTCAAATAAAGATACCAAGAGAATGAGGAAAATTTGATAATAGGAGTAAATTAGAAAGTTGCTTAAAATTTCATGCTCAATCTGAATCACGAAAGAAAAATTTTGGGTACAGTGTCCCTTTAACCTCTGGCAGTTTACCTTTGAATAAAAATGGGAAAAATTAAGGTATTCTAAAACGTTTTACCTGTATACTATGCTATACATATATAGTATAGTATTTTGACCTGTTTTATATACTATCTGAGGAAGGGGTGAATACCCCGAAACATCACGCAAGTACATTTGTGTTTTATTAAACCCAGAGAGTGCATTTCTTTCCGGGATTTATATGACTTTATTTTTTGCACCCTGTTTGTGGGATATGAATAAGTTTGGTGAGAGTGCTTTATTTTTAAAGACTATATATATATATATATATATATATATACACACACACATGCATATATACAAAAAATAAACTTTGAGCACTAGTAATTGACCTAAACTGGATTCTATTCTTGAATAGAAGCTACAATTAGCAGTGTATAGGATAGATAAGACTCTACTGGGCTGGGGGCTATAGTTGTATATTCCACTGAATAGGATCTGCTGACCACACATCTGTCTTCTGATATATGTGTTAATGAGCTTGAATATTCGGCTCCCTCCCCAGGAGAAGCAATTATACTCCCCACTGGGACAGAAAGGGGCAAAATGTCACAGTAGACAATGACCTGAAAAACATCCATAGCTAGACTAAGTTTTCCAGACTATGATATAAATAGAATCCTGTATTATAATTATAGGTAGAGACCCTATATTATATACAAAGAGAGTCTTGCATGTTTTATATGTAAGGTATCAAGGATTATACAGAAACATAGAATTTGATGTTAGATAAGAACCAAAAAGACCCATCAAGTCTACCCATATTACATGTTACTGATTTCTTAGGATAGCCTTATACATGTCCCATCAAGTCTAACCATATTACATGTTACTGATTCCTTAGGATAGCCTTATGTATGTCCCATCAAGTCTACTCATATTACATGTTACGGATTTCTTAGGATAGCCTTATGTATGTCCCATCAAGTCTAACCATATTACATGTTACGGATTTCTTAGGATAGCCTTATGTATGTCCCATCAAGTCTACTCATATTACATGTTACTGATTTCTTAGGATTGCCTTATGTATGTACCATCAAGTCTACCCATATTACATGTTACTGATTCCTTAGGATAGCCTTATGTATGTCCCATCAAGTCTACTCATATTACATGTTACTGATTTCTTAGGATTGCCTTATGTATGTACCATCAAGTCTAACCATATTACATGTTACTGATTTCTTAGTATAGCCTTATGCATGTCCCATCAAGTCTAACCATATCACATGTTACTGATTCCTTAGGATAGCCTTATGCATGTCCCATCAAGTCTACCCATATTACATGTTACTGATTCCTTAGGATAGCCTTATGCATGTCCCATCAAGTCTAACCATATTACATGTTACGGATTTCTTAGGATAGCCTTATGCATGTCCCATCAAGTCTAACCATATTACATGTTACGTATTTCTTAGGATAGCCTTATGCATGTCTTATCAAGTCTAACCATATTACATGTTACGGATTTCTTAGGATAGCCTTATGTATGTCCCATCAGGTCTAAGCATATCACATGTTACTGATTCCTTAAGATAGCCTTATGCATGTCCCATCAAGTCTAACCATATCACATGTTACTGATTCCTTAAGATAGCCTTATGCATGTCCCATCAAGCCTAACCATATTACATGTTACTGATTTCTTAAGTTAGCCTTATGTATGTCCCATCAAGTCTACCCATATTACATGTTACGGATTTCTTAGGATAGCCTTATGCATGTCTTATCAAGTCTAACCATATTACATGTTACTGATTTCTTAGGATAGCCTTATGTATGTCCCATCAAGTCTAACCATATTACATGTTATATTAATATATTTTTTACTTCTGTGATTAACTTGTATCTAAGCCTCTGCAGACTGCCCCCTTATTTAAGTTATTTTGGGGTAAATCCACAGTAGTGAGCACAATGTTATCTTTATGACACATTAAAGGGACACTGAACCCACATTTTTTCTTTTGTGATTCAGATAGAGCATGAAATTTTAAGCAACTTTCTAATTTACTCCTGTTATCAAAATGTCTTTATTCTCTTGGTATCTTTATTTGAAATGCAAGAATGTAAGTTTAGATGCCGGCCCATTTTTGGTGAATAACCTGGGATGTCCTTGCTGATTGGTGGATAAATTCATCCACCAATAAGAAAATGCTGTCCAGAGTTCTGAACCCAAAAAGAAGCTTAGATGCCTTCTTTTTCAAATAAAGATAGCAAGAGGACGAAGAAATTTGATAATAGTAGTAAATTAGAAAGTTGCTTAAAATTGCATGCTCTAAATGAATTACGAAAGAAAAAAATTGGGTTCAGTGTCCCTTTAACTAGCGCTGTCTAGCTGTGAAAAACTGCCAATTGCACTGAGATAAGAGGTGGCCTTCAAGGGCTTAGAAATTGGCATATGAGCCTACCTAGATTTAGCTTTCAACAAAGAATACCAAAGAACAAAGCAAATTTGATGATAAAAGTAAATTGGAAAGTTGTTTAAAATTACATGCCCTATCTGAATAATGAAAGTTTAATTTTGACTAACTGTCCCTTTAAGGGGACATGAAACCTAAGCAATATTTTTTTTTGTGATTCAGATAGAGCATATAATTTTAAATAACATTTAAATGTATTATTTTTATCTAATATGCTTCATTCTCTTGATATCCTTTGTTTAAAAGCATACCAAGGTTCAGGAGCTAGGAGATAGCTACTGATTGGTGGCTGCACATATGTGCCTCTTGTCAGTGGCTTAATAATGTGTTTTCATAGCTTTTCAGTTCTTCAATAAAGGATATCAAGAGAATGAAGCAAAATTGATAATATAAGTAAATTGAAAAGTTGATGAAATTGGTACGCTCTGTCTGAACCACGCAAGAAAATCGTTTAAGTCCCTTTAATATATACATAGGACTAATATAAAGAATAGGGAAGATTCTGAGCACAATACGCACAGAAAACACTGAACATATATAAATAACAGTTGCAAAAGAGTAACCAAAAAAAACCCAATCTATCGTTTTATACAGACAGGAAAGGGCCCTTTGGGGCCGATTGATCAAATGTCGGCAGCTGTTGGCATTTATCATTGCACAAGCATTTCACAAGAAATGCTTGTGCAATGCCGCCCCCTGCACATTCGCGGCCAATCAGCCACTAGCAGGGGGTGTCAATCATCCCGATCGTATCTGATCGGGATGACTGTAGTCCGCCCCCTCAGAGGTGGCGGCCGAGTTAAGGCGCAGCGGTCTTATGACCTCTGCTTCTTAACTCTTGATTGCGGCGAGCCAGAAGGCTCGCGAGGAATGAGCAGCATCCGCTGCTTGCTAAATGTACTCCATTGTGTTATATAAATATCTATACAAATACAGGTTTTGTCATTTTAATGAAAGCCTATTCAGCCGCACTAATTCCAGTTTTATCCTATAGAGCTTATTCACTAAAAAAAGGGAAACGTAAGTGAGCTTTAGTGAATAGGCTCCATAGAATAACATAGGAATGATTGGAATAGGAAAGAGTTATGAGGTTAGTAGGTAATTATATACAACCTGGAGATGATAATTCACATCAAGCATATAACATAAAGATATGGAGGACTATGAGTATTCTATGAATATATGTAGCATATACAGATAGCAAGAGACATTGGGGAAAATTTATAAAGCAGCGTAATGCTGCTGTTTCCGCATGAGCCGCAAATGTGCAAGTTGGCGGCATTGCACAAGCATTTCACCAGAAATGTTTGTGCAATGATAAATGCTGACAGTGTATGCCGTCTACCCCATTAAGTATAGTGTGGTGTTAGAAGATATATCTACCATTACATACAAATGATGATAATCATAGTATATAAATATAGGAGGTGACACTGAGTTTAATTGTCAGGGAGGAGAGAACCTTGAGTACAAAGAGAGTGGGCACTGGCTTTATTTACTTATATGGAGGACCTTGAGTATATAACACAACCTCAAGTGTTAAATGCTGATAGGTGGGGACCCTGAATAGTTTATACAGATGGGAAATGACCCTGATATTATATGCAGATAGAATTAATCAAAGGTCTGGCGGACCTGATCCGACAGTGCAGATCAGGTTTGCCAGACCTCGCTGAATGCGGAGAGCAATACGTTCTCTGTATTCAGCATTGCCCCAGCTGCTCTTGTGAGCTGCTGGTGCAACGCCGCCCCCTGCAGATTCGCGCAGCAGGGAGGTGTCAATCAACCCGATCGTACTCGATCGGGTTGAATTTCGGCGATGTGTGTCCGCCTGCCCAGAGCTCGCCAGAAACACGGGCCCTCAAGCTCTATCCGGAGCTTGATAAATGAGCCCCCATGTGTTCTTTTTAATAGGAATGTATTATAGTATTTGTTCATAAAGAGGGAAACCCTAAGGGTTGAAAAATACATAGGGAAGACCTTGAGCATTATATGCAGAGAGGGGGACACTGAAAGATCTATACGGAGAGCAAGAACCCTGTTGTTAAAGGATCATAAATATGCAAAAATAAAATGTCTAATGTGTTAAAAACTCAGTTAAAAGCAAATCCAGAACAGAAATTCACTCTTCTAGGAGCTAGTAGTACACATCCGGTGAGCCAATAGCAAGAGGCGTATGTGCATAGCCACTAATCACCAGCTAGCTCACAGTAGCTTTAATAGAGACTGCAGGGGATTTCCACGAGAAAACATAGACACTGTCTTAATTTCGTTTTTGGTAATTCTTGCACTTTTTTCACTTTTGTGTGAGAACCACTGTAGACACCTTCAAAATCGAAAGAGATGTGATAGATTTAACTCTTGAAAGCTATACTTAACTTCCGCTCCTCGCCAGCCTCTTCTGATTGCCTCTTAGGTGCGCTGTGTAATCACAGCACGCCCGATCGCAGCATTAAACTAAATGTAGCGTGCTCCCATCGCTGTAGGCTGCTTTACCCAGCACGGGAGCACACTATAGTTAGTTCAAAGGCGTGATCGGGCATGCTGTGATTAGACAGCGCACCTTTGACACACTTTTGAAAAAAAAACACAGAATCAGAAGAGGCTGGCGAGGAGCGGAAGTTAAGTATACCTTAGGGGGGTTAAATCTCTCACATCTCTTTTGTTTTTGAAGGTGTTGCAAGGATAATTTTACATAATTCTGCACATAGTGCAGAATTATGTAACATTATTTTTTAAGTTTACTGTCCCTTTAATGTTCCGAATAATCCATTTTACCTGCTTGTAAAGATATTTCAATAAATTGTTTAATACTTTAAAACAAAGAATTCTGATCATTCTAAGAAATAAATTCATTTTCAGGTTGTATGTTGGAAGCCAATATTATACCCCAACATTGGTAACTAGGAATTAGGGTCTCCGGAGGATGAGGGTGTCCTTCATCATTTTTTGGTTGGGGGTCATGTTGAACAGGGGGTGGGGTCACTGGTAGATAGTGGGCAGGATTATGGATTTTTCTGGGCAATTGGAGGGCATTTTTGGGTGGTTTTTGGGCATATCTGGGTATTCTATGGGTGTGTCTAAAATTACAGGGTCAAAGGGACAGTCTACACCAGAATTTGTATTGTTTAAAAAGATAGATAATCCCTTTATTACCCATTCCCCAGTTTTGCATAACCAACACTGTTATATGAATACACTTTTTACCTCTGTGATTACCTTGTATCTAAGCCTCTGCAGACTGACCCTTATTTCAGTTCTTTTAACAGACTTACATTTTAGCCAATCAGTGCTGACTCATAAATATCTCCATGGGAGTGAGCCCAATGTTATCTATAATATGACACACATGAAATAGCACTGTCTAGCTGTAAAAATCTGTCAAAATGCACTGAAAAAAGTTGTGTTTTATGTCCCTTTAAATGGACTATAGTCTTTTTTTACTGAGTGGCTCTAGCAAGTAAAGGGGTAAACTGCAGGAGCAATTCTTTATACAAAGAGTGGTTGAATAATGGAATAATCTTCCAACGAGGATGGTAAGGCCATATACTAAAAGGGAATTCAAGAAGACTATCCTTACAGAATGAGAAATAGGTGGGCTTGATAAGCTTTCAGATTCTTATCTGTCTGGTCTTACCCTAAACTACTGGTTTTCAAACTTGTCCACAGATCTCCCTAACAGGCCACATTTTGAAGATATCTGAACTGGAGCACAGGTGAAACAATCAGCTGATTATTAAACGTGGTTATTTTACCTGCTCTCATCCAAGGTAATCCTGAAAACCTGTCCTGTTGGGGAGGCCTGTGGACAAGTTTGAAAACCATTATCCTAAACCCATCAAATAGGATTTTCCACTTTATTAAAATCTCACTGAGATACCCCGTAGCATACTCCAACAAAATATTTTTGATTAAAAAATGAGGGGCATCAGCCTTCCCATTCTCAACCTGAGTAACACATTTTTGAAAAACAATATATTTTTGCCCAACCACTGAAAACCAAATGTAGCAAAAGCAGCACTGTAAGCAGCAAGAGTGAAAAAAGCTAAATTATTTCTTGAATTACTCCATTATTAAACTTAAAGAATGTCACCCAAATCCACCTCAGTCTAGCGCCTACAGCTCCACTGACACCACCACATACCAAACTTTCATTTAAAGGGACATTAAACACTAACTAAATGCTAGATAGGATGATATAGTCAAAGAAAAGATTAGTCTGAGAATAAAATGTAGATATATTTTTTAAAGTTTCATTACCTGTTTAAACATTGACAAAATAAGTGTAAAGCTTAGTGTTTATTAAACAATGGGAGCTGCCATGTTGTAACTTAGGTTACCTTCTCTGCTGTGGCCAATTAGGTACAGTTATAAATAGGTCACTAGAGAGAGCAGCCAATGGCTATGTGGAATATAACAGTGTTCTGCACTTCCATTTCTAATAGGAAAGAAAAAGCTCATATAATTTCAGAATGGAATTACAGGAAAAGGGGACAAAATAATGAATAAAAGTATATTGCAAAGTTTTTTTCATATATACAATTTGTCATTTTATATGACCATCTCAAAGTGTTTAATGCCTAACGATAGCACAGCACTGGTAATCTAGCCCACAGCATGAAATTAATTGTGAATTATTATTTCAGATTAAATGAAAGCTTCTAATACATGCTAGAAGCCAGTAGCATTATCAGTTGTATTTGAATAGATATTAGCAGAAGAAATGTGAGCTTTATGGGTCATTAAATAAACAGTAAATTAAAAATTACATTTTCATGATTTAAGATATCACATTTAAACAACTTTCCATTTTATCTCAATTATCAATTTTCTTCATTCTCTTAGTATCCTTTGTTGAAAACTAAGCTCAGGAAAAGCAATCGACTACTGGAAGATATCTGAACACATCTGGTAAGCAAATGATAAGATATATGTTCAGCCATATGATACGATACGCATAAGACTGTTGTAAGAATTATACTAAGAATTTTCTGATACAACAATTCTGTAGAAAGTATTGCGCTCTTAACTACCATTATAATAAATGTTTATATACTTATATGCCCTGAAGATTATCAGCTAATATAAATTTAAATGGGATATTATGCTCGGTACATACCCGCCAAGTTTGTATAATATTTCATGGTGTGCACTAAATTGCCTTTCTAACCTACTTCTTAATTTTTGAGAATTAAATAATCCAGAAATATTCAAGATTTATATATTTTTATTAGTGGTGTTAATATTAACATAATTGTAATACTACTTTATGTTACTTTAAAACACCAACCAACCAAAAGTTGTAAAATCATATTGGATAAATGTTGGGCTTAATTACAAGTGGCGCGCTAACTTTTACATGCAAGCAATATCAGTTTTTTTTTCCATCTTTTTGCACGCAATTGGAAACAGAGCTCATATTACAAGTTGAAAACGCTGCAGTGCAATCACGATTTACGCTTGTCAGGTTTGCACAACTGACAACCTTGCGTAAAGGGTAGAGAGTTAAGAAAAAAGTTGAATCAAACACGACATAAATAAACTAAAATAAACTGTTACACTCAAACACTATCTAATAAAACTATTCAAAGAAATATTAATAAAATATATTTATAAAGGTTAAAAAGTATATGGTCATGTATTTGAATGCAAAGGGCCATAATATATAAATGTATGTGTCTAAATAATAACTCCATAATAATATTAAATAATGTGTTTTACTGTGTATTTTCTGCAAATATTTAATATTCCAATATTCTTTACATACAGTATATATATATATATATATATATATATATATACCTATACCTGTATATATTCCTATGGATATATAGATATAGATATCTATTTTACATTAACATAAGTATATATATATAAAACTGTCAAGAACATAGAAATGGAAAATATGCGTAATGCGATTTGTGATTCACGATTTAGGTCTAACGCAGTGTCGGGTTCACACACATGAAAACTTAGTTATCTTAAAGCGCGTTATTGAAATATTACACATAACATTAAAAAATGTGAAAAATGATTAAATATTATTATAGATACTGTCGAAAATTCTAAATAATCCATAGAGAAAATATTATATATATAAAAGTTCCAGTAGGATCCAGCACTCGCTATAGCATTTCAACTGCCAGGGTGCACTCAAAATACCATAGATAAAGTCCCAAAGGTGGCACTCTCCGTATTCAAAGAATAAACAAAATGTTTAATAAGTGAACGTTTACGTGGGTCTCCCCCGTCCTCAGACTCTGAGGGGCCCTTTATTATGAAGCAGCGGTCTAAAAACCACAAGAATTGCTGGTGCAATGATAAATGATGTCAGTGTATGCTGTCGGCATTTATCGATGTGCAGCGGACATGATACGCTACATCATATCATGTCTGCTCGCACTATGATAAATATACCCCTGAGTCTGAGGACGGTGGAGACCCCGAAAACGTTCACTTATTAAACATTTTCTTTATTCTTTGAATAAAGAGAGTGCCTCCTTTGAGGACTTTATATACAGTATATATTTTCATAGTTTGACTCTAGTCATCCTTTAATAATGTGAGGTGCATTATTTTGCACTCAATAATGTACGTTGGGTATTAAAAATTGTTGCTTAAAATGTTTAACCAAAGCATTTTTAAGGCTCCCTATACTTGCAGTGCATTGCTGGCACATAACAATTTTCTCTTTTCCTCTGCCCCCCCCCCCTTTCTCTTTGTAAGTGTACAAAACAATTGTATAAGCATTATGACTGTACTGAAGGATTTTGTTGTGTTTTGTAACTTTGTTATATTTAAGCTCCAATAAAAAACAAGATATTATTGTTTATACTTGATCTCCAAACTGTCCCATTTTACAGATACACATATAATATACAGTATGTAGGTTTTTTTTAGCCTTTAAAAACATTTTAATTTGGATTTAAATGGGCCTTACTATCCCCTCCCCCAACCCATTATCTGAGGATCTTCCCGGCTCCTCTCTCACAATCTCAAATTTACATTCTTTATGCGCATCTGATAAACATTTCTTTGAAGCCATAGGGGTGTTAGAATCCAATGCCAATATCACCTCCCCGTCCTAGTTTACCTATCCAGATATTGTGAAGTTGATCTATTCAGAACATTTTAACCATTTCCTCACTACACCTTGTCTCATGAATGGACTTCCACCCAGGTTCCCAAAGCATCACTCACATGTGACTTCCAAAGAGAAAAAGAAAACTAGTGAAGAGAGGTCAAAATGGCAACCAACTCCCCCCCCCCCCCCACCCCACCCATATATATAATATCTTATGGGTACACTGACCACTTTTAAACTATAAGAAACTTTATTTTCTCCAGTTTTTCAGTTTCATATAAGAAACATGAACAGCTGATGTGCTTGAAAAATATATGAAGACTTTACAAATCCAAAATGACTTTCTATGAGATAAATTTAGATTTTATTAAGAGAAAACAAAATAACAAAATAGCCTGAAGGTGTGCTAAGCTAAGCAGAGGGTGTGTTAAGAAATACTTGTAATAGCATTGCTCTTCAAAGGAAAATGTTATTTTTTAAACACACATATATATATATATTATATACTATATATATATATATATATATATATATATGTGTGTATTTATTTATTTATAGATACACAGTTGTGTTCATAAGTTTACATACCCTGACAGAATTTATGATTTCTTAGCCATTCTTCAGAGAATATGAATGATAACACAAAAACTTTTCTTTCACTCATGATTAGTGTTCGGCTGAAGCCATTTATTATCAATCAAGTGTGTTTACTCTTTTTAAATCGTAATGACAACAGAAACTACCCAAATGACCCTGATCAAAAGTTTGAATACCCTGGTGATTTTGGCCTGATAACATGCACACTAGTTGACACAAGGGGTTTGAATGGCTATTAAGGGTAACCATCCTCATCTGTGATCTGTTTGCTTGTAATTAGTGTGTGTGTATAAAAAGTCAATGAGTTTCTGAACTCCTGACAGACCCTTGCATCTTTCATCTAGTGCTGTACTGACGTTTCTGGATTCTGAGTCATGGGGAAAGCAAAAGAATTGTCAAAGGATCAGCGGGAAAAGATAGTTGAACTGTACAAAACAGGAAAGGGATATAAAAAGATATCCAAGGAATTGAAAATGTCAATCAGCAGTGTTCAAACTCTAATCAAGAAGTGGAAAATGAGGGGTTCTGTTGAAACCAAACCACGGTCAGGTAGACCAACTAAAATTTCAGCCACAACTGCCAGGAAAATTGTTCGGGATGCAAAGAAAACCCCACAAATAACTTCAGGTGAAATACAGGACTCTCTGAAAACATGTGGTGTGGCTGTTTCAAGATGCACAATAAGGAGGCACTTGAAGAAAAGATGGGCTGCATGGTCGAGTCGCCAGAAGAAAGCCATTACTACGCAAATGCCACAAAGTATCCTGCTTACAATACGCCAAACAGCACAGAGACAAGCCTCAAACCTTCTGGCACAAAGTAATTTGGAGTGATGAGACCAAAATTTAGCTTTTTGGCCACAACCATAAACGCTACATTTGGAGAGGAGTCAACAAGGCCTATGATGAAAGGTACACCATTCCTACTGTGAAACACGGAAGTGGATCGCTGATGTTTTGGGGATGTGTGAGCTACAAAGGCACAGGAAATTTGGTCAGAATTGATGGCAAGATGAATGCAGTATGTTATCAAAAAATACTGGTGGAAAATTTGCATTCATCAGCCCGGAAGCTGCGCAAGGGACGTACTTGGACATTTCAACATTGTATGTATATATATATATATATATATATATATATATATATATATATTTATATATATATATATATATATATATATATATATATATATATATATATTATGACTTTCAAGCCCTTCCCTATCAAATACCTTGTCATATATACCCTATCTTTTAAAAATACTTTTTATACATGTATTATAATAAAAAAAACATAATTTACATTTAATATGTATACATGAGTGTATCACTTTATTTTAATATGGTTACATGTGTTTTTTTTATACTTCTATTCTAGTCCTCCTAACTCTTTACTTCAGATCTTCAGTCACACTAATTTTTAGTGAGGTTATGTGCTGCACTCAAGCGCAATACATAACTCACAAATTGTAATATGAGAGATATTTAATGCCTCCGGGCTATCCATTGAAAGAATAGGGCACATTAAAGTCAAAATTAAACTTGCATGATTCCGATATAGAATGTCATTTTAAGACACTTTTAAATTCCCTTCTACTTTCAAATGTGCTTTGTACTCTTAGTATCCCTTGTTGAAAAAAAATACGCACAAATTCCACACGAGTGGCAGCTAGCTGCTGATTGGTGCTTGCACACATTTGTTTCTTATGATTGGCTCACGAGATGTGTTCAGCTAACTGCAAGTAGTGCAATGCTGCTCCTTCCGCAAAGGATAACAAGAGAATGAAGCAAATTTGAAAATAGAAGTAAATTGGAAAGTTGTTTAAAATGGTATGTTCCATCCAAATTATAAACAAAAATTGTGGGGTTTCCTATCCCTTTAAGTGCCCTGTACATGATATCTCACACAGCAAATATGAACCACTAGCAATGTGGAAAAGTGACACCCACCCAAGATGGTAAATTGCATGGTTCACCCTCTCCTAGGGTTGCCCCCTTAGCCATGTTTTCCTGGACATTTATGAGTTACACATGCTGCAGGGTGTGCAGGGAGGAACATGTCGGATTTATTCGTTAGATTCAGTGTTGTGGTAATTCGGAAATTCAAATCGATCCGAATCTCCAAATTTGACAAATTCGTCCGAATTTAAATTCGGAACGAAACGAAACGCACATGTCTACTATTCATATGCACTATACATATTCCTCCCTACACAACCTGCAGCATGTGTAACTGATAAGTGTTCTAGAGTTTAAGGGACAGGTGGCAACCCTACCCTCTCCCCATATTTATCATTAAATAAACGTCAGCTCATGCAATACCGTCCACATACCCTTGTGCAACCAATTACATGAGAGATGGGCTTGTCACTCCTTTTGTTGTGGGATCAGTCCAGGGGGATTTTCATTCACCAACTCTAAACTGGCAGAGAGGGTTCAAGGAAAAACTTGTTTAAAATGCTGCTTTATAAATATTCATCTCTTGAAAAATCTGCCTCTGCATTTTTTTAAAGTGTTACTTTTCAGCACAATTATACCAGTCCCTAATTGGCTTCCGCAGCAGAGAACAGATTGGAAGAACAGGCTTTATACAGAAGGATAACTAAGTTAAAACTTGGTTCCCATTAATGTAATGAAATTAACATTTTTACATTTATTTTTTTCAATATTTATACAGCCATTAAAGGGACAGTCTAGTCAAAATTAAACTTTCATTATTCAGATAGGGCATGCAATTTTAAACAACTTTCCAGTTTACTTTTATTATCAAATGTGCTTTGTTCTCTTTGTATTCATAGTTGAAAGCTAAACCTAGGTAGGCTCATATGCTGATTTATAAGCCCTTGAAGGCCGCCTCTTATCACATGCTTTTTTATTTGCTTTTAACAACAGGGGAGTGCTAGTTCATGTGAGCCATATAAATAGCATAGTACTCACACCCGTGGCTTGTGGCAGACACTGCACTAATTGGCTAAAATGCAAGTTTATTTTATTTTAATTTTTTTTTTTAATTGCCAACTCTATCTCAACCATGAAAGTTTAATTTTAACATTTCTCTTCCTTTAGAAATTCCTTTAAAAAATGTTTCTTAAAAGAGAATTGCTTATCTATAAAGACACCAAAGAATGGGAAATTATATTCCAAAATGCAGAGAGAGGGCTAATAAGTGTTGACCTTAAAGAAAATGTGATTAAAACTATATATCGCTGGTATTTAACACCCACGAGAACGGCTTATATGCACACACAGGGAAGCATATATTGTTACAGAGGGTGTGGAGAAATAGGAACTTATAGGCATATGTGGTGGGACTGTAGGGAGATCACAGGGATTTGGAAACAGTTATCAACCTTCCTCAGTCGACTTCTAGACAAAAACATCCACCTCACAATTCAACAGGCCCTCCTACATGAACAAATTGGCACATACCACAAACATATTAACACATTTATTAGGATTTTATGCACAGTCACAAGGATATGCATTGCCAGATATTGGAAAACTGGGAGCCCAACCTGGACAGAAATATATAATAAAATACAACACACATACACGATGTATGAGCTGACATCAAGCACTCTGGACAATAAAGAAACAGTCCAAGCAGTGTGGTACTACTGGATAAGTAAAGGAACCATAAATATCTAGGAACGCTAGGAACTGTTACTCAAAGTGGTCAACATAATTACAAACAACCTCACCTATTAAGATACACATAGCACAGACTTATTAAAATTAAATAATGATATGTCGTCACTCCCTACCCTTTCCCTACTCCCTTATGTCCTTTTTTAACCCAGTTTAGTTCAGTTTACCTTCTCTCACTGAGATCTCGTTTATCCAGAATGCCTATAGTTGGAGCAGTTATTCTCAGACTTACTGTTTTATTTCGAGATATGTTTATACAGAATAACCATAAATCCAGGAACTACAAAGGTAC
>NC_069510.1:84101823-84149323 GCF_027579735.1 Bombina bombina | reverse complement strand
ATCACTAATGTTTTATCAGGTAAAATAGTAATAGTCAGATAAGGGAAAAAAGTTCTGCATATATTTATCTATATCTCCCCAAATAGTATTGGTTTCACACAAACATACACACATATACACTATTCACAAACACACTGTATTCCAACACACAAATACACACTATTCACACACAAACACACACACATTTACACACACACATATACACACACAAACACACATATACACACACACACATTTACACACAAACACCTTTATACACACACACACATATACATGCACAAACACACATATACACACACACACATTTACACACACACACATATACATATATACACACACAAACACATTTACACACATTTACACACACACATATACACACAAACATTTTTACACACACACACATTTACACACAAACACATTTACACACACACACATATACATATATACACACACAAACACATTTCCACACATACACACATTTACACACACACATATACACACAAACACATTTACACACACACACATTTACACACAAACACATTTACACACACACATATACACACACAAACACATTTACACACAAACACATTTACACACACATATACACACACAAACACACATATACACACACATATATACACACACATTTACACACATACACACATTTACACAAACACATATAAATACACAAACACATTTACACACACACACATATACACACACAAACACATTTACATACACACATATACACACACAAACACATTTACACACACAAACACACATATACACACACATTTACACGCACACACACTCACACACACTTATTTACACACACACACACACACATTTACACACACACTATTTGCATACACATATACACATACTGTACACACATACATGTGCACACACTATACAGACACACAGGTATACACACACTATACTCACATAGTATACACACATATACACACATTATGCACACATGTAAACCTGCTACACACATATACACACACACACTTTACAAACACACACTATTAACACACACATACTATTTATTCACACATATACACACACACATTTATACACACATTTATACACACATATATATACACACACACATATACAAACACACACTATTTGCGCACACATATACACACTATACAGACACACACAGGTATACACACACTATACTCACATAGTATACACACATATACACACACTATACACACATGCTACACACATACACAGGCACATTATACACAATGCTCTTACAAAATGTTTAGTATAAACAGAATATACACATATTGTGTATTATAACTGTGTAGTAGATAGACACTCTGTACTGTCAGTATATACTCTCTATACCACCCGTATATAAGCTTATTTTAACTGTAGTACATAAAAATACTGTATTATGAACACATTTTACTTCACAGAAAGTGTAGCAGATACTGAAACAGCCTTCCTACAGAAGTGGTAAGGAAGGCCCAATGTATCAAAAAGGTTTTACATTTTAATAATCCTATAATTACACAAGTGGAGCGGTAATTTATTTCAAATTTGCCTGTTTGCAGGCGTGCAATAAATAACCAGCCATTACAAGTGGCTGGTTATTGCTACTGCGAGATCGCGGTAGCAATTAGCGCTTATAAAATTAACCAGATATCAGAACTATGGTTAATTTTATAAATGTTCACCAAATGCCTCCAAAATCAAGTGTTTTTTTTTTTTTTTTAAAGTAGCAAAAAAAATCTGCACTTAGCAGTTTTTGGGGGCTAAAGTCGGTGGCTGTGGGGTGTTAGAAAAATAACGGCACTAAAAAGTGCCTTTATATTGTGGTCTATGGGAGCTGTGTGTTCCCTGTAAATATATGTATATAAATATATACATATATACACATATTAACACATAAATACATATGTATATAAGCATATACATATATATTTACATTTTCTGCCCATCGCTGCACGACTTACCCCCTGTGCTGCGCTAGTTCTTATACTGTGTCTGATAGATATGAGAACGAGGCTCTCATTGGAGCTTATGCAATGCATGCACTGGTTTTACAAAGTTGAGAGTAAATATCTCTTTAGCGAAATCGATATTTTGTGCTCCAATTATAATCTGGACCTTAATGTTTTCATTCATAATTTATTAGAGCAAGCGTATGTATATATATATATATATATATATATATATATATATATAAATATATATATGAGCATATGTATATATATATATATATATATATATATATGACTCTACTTAGAATATTGACCTCTGAGTTTCATTCTGACCTTAATTTCCAGTCTCCAGTGAACTTAATTAGTGAACAAATAACAAGCAGACAACCTGATCAGCTAATTCAGATTCAAGGATGTAAACAAACCTCATTGTCTTTCAAGAGTTCTTTTCTATGCAAGTTCCCACCATGAATACATTTACATCACCATTTGAATTCAACATTTGGTTCCAAAAGGTCTGTCCTTGCTACCCATCTCCACCCCCGTTTGTTCACAGTTAAACAATAGCCCTCTCTACAGTGATATGCAAATCCCCCAGTTTCTGGATCATGGTGCTCATTGGGTGTTGCCCTCATGAGTTGGGGTATAAAACTCATTGGCTACAGAGGAGGAGTCAATGATTCCTCTAAGGTAAGTTGGTGGCAGATTGATTCTGTCCTTTTGTGTTATAGACTACAATATTGGTCACTGGTCCCATTTCTGGAGGCCAATCCTTTGTTCTTTACTCCTACTTTATTTCTTACTTGTATCCTTTTTCTCATTTAAGATCTGATGTCCTCCTCAACTGATACATTTGTTTTGCTTTCTTTCCTGTTCCTGGACCCCTCATATTGTCCTGTCTCTTCCTGTCTTGTCCTGTCTCTTCCTGTCTTGTCCTGTCTCTCCCTGTCTTGTCCTGTCTCTTCCTGTCTTGCCATGTCTTTTTCTCCAATTTATCATTTTGACCTACATTTCTCTATCCCATTTCCTACTACCCATTTTTCTTTTTTTTGTTATGTCCCTTTATGTTTCTTTGTCCACTTTCTATGTTTTTTTTTAGTGTTTGTTTGTTATTTTTCTTGCATACTTTACTTTTTTTGTGATTCAGATAGAGCATGTCAATTTAAACAACTTTCCAATAAACTTCAATTACCAAATGTTCTTTGTTTTCTTGGTATCCTCTGGTGAAAAAAGTAGGGGGGTAACCTCAGAAGCGTGCAAATGTCTGCAACACTATGGCAGCAGTTTTGCAAGACTGTTATATACTGACAAAAGCACTAGATGGCAGCACTTTATAGTTTTCCAGACACGTGCCTGCTACCTACCTAGGTATCTTTAAAACAAAGAATACCTTTGGAATGAAGCAAATTTGATAATAGAAGGAAATTAGAAACTTTTTTAAAAATGATCTGCTCTGCCTGAATAATTTAAGAACTTTTGGGTTTTGTGCCCCTTTAACTAATCAAAAAATGTGCAGTAATAAGTTACCTGAAGTTCTGATTTTTTCTTTTGTTTTAATTTTTTTTTCTTTTTTTCTAGATATCTATTTATGGAGAATACCTAAGGAGATATAGAAATCTCAACCCTGTTCCTAGTATATAAACACTACACATGGCATTGAGGACCTACATGATTGGTATGTGAATTGGGAAAGCGGCTGGATAGTACATTACCCAAAATAAGGCACTATCCTGTGATTGGTGGAAGAAAGTGCTTTCTGTTTTGGGTAGTGTATAAATCTGTTTTCCGTCTCTTCAGCTTGATCACATGTTTACTTGGATCATTCTCTCTTATTGACACAACTTACAACTTTAAAGGGACATGAAACCCAAATTGTTTCTTTCATGATTTAGAAAGAGCATACAATTATAAACAACTTTCTACTGTACTTCTATTATCTATTTTGCTTCATTCTCCTGATATTCTTTGCTGAAAAGCATATCTAGATATGCTTAGTAGCTGCTGATTGGTAGCTGCACATAGATGCCTCCTGTGATTGGTTCACCGTGTGCATCGCTATTTCTTCATTAAAGTATATCTAAAGAATGACGCAAATTAGGTAATAGAAGTAAATTGAAAATGTTTGGGTATAGTGTCCCTTTCAGTTATAACATTTAGATTGGATACTTACAAGTTGTGAAGCTTTTTTTTAAAGAAATTAAAGGGACACTGAACCCAAATTTTTTATTTCATGATTCAGAGAGAGCATGCAATTTCAACCAACTTTATAATTTACTCCTATTATCAAATTTTCTTAATTCTCTTAGTATCTTTATTTGAAAAGCAAGAATGTCAGTTTAGATGCCGGTCCATTTTTGGTGAACAACCTGGGTTGTTCTTGCTGATTGGTAGATTAATTTAACCGACCAATAAACAAGTGCTACCCAGGGTCTGAACTAAAAAATAGCTTAGATGACTTCTTTTTCAAATAAAGATAGCAAGAGAACGAAGAAAAGTGGATTATAGGAGTAAATTAGAAAGTTGCTTAAAATTGCCTGCTCTGTCTGAATCACAAAAGAAAAACATTGAGTTCAGTGTTCCTTCAATATAGTCCTATTGGTGATGAAAGAAAGATCTTTTTAACCCAAAAAAATAACCTAACTAAAGCAATTTACCTGAAAGATTCCCAGAAACCTGCATGTACAGCACTCTAAACTGAGCACTTTCCTTTAATAAGGAAAGTGCTTGCTTTGGGGTCTTGTGTGGGCAGCTATCTCTGCTTGTTTACAAGAACCCTTTTTTGTTGGAAGTTATAACATATTAGATAGTGTGTCTATAGATAGTAATTGTGTGTGTATAGATAGTAATTGTGTGTGTATAGATAGTAATTGTGTGTGTATAGATAGTAATTGTGTGTGTGTGTGTAGATACTGATGTCTGTGTGCATAGATACTCAACTAAGTGGAAAGCATTTGTGTGGGCAAATACTGAAGTAAATCTAAGTGTTGTGGTGTGTGTATGTAGTCAACACAGTAGATTTGCATAATCAACAAATGCAAGATAACAAGACAATACAATAGCATGTACTCTGAATTTCAAATAAGTAGTAGATTTTTTTCTATCAAATTTCAAAGTTATGTATATTTCCACTCCCCCTGTACCATGTGATAGCAATCAGCCAATCACAAATGCATATACGTATAGTCTGTGAATTCTTGCACATGCTCAGTAGGAGCTGGTGACTCAAAAAGTGTAAATATAAAAGAATGTGCACCTTTTTTTAATGGAAGTAAATTGGAAAGTTGTTTAAAATGACATGCTGTATCTGAATCATGAAAATTTCATTTTATCCGAGTGTCCCTTTAAAGGAACATTATATAGGTTAATAACTCTCTAGTTTACTTCTATTGTGAAATTTACTTTGTTCTCTTGGTATCTTTTGAAAAGCAGGCATGCAAGCTCAGGAATGTGTATGCATCTAAAGCACCTTGTGGCAACAATTCAGCAAAAATGTTTTTATCCATGTTATTCATTGCACAAGTACTGCTTCCATCTAGTGCTCAATAGCAGTTTTGCAAGACTGTTCCACGCTTTCTAAGTATGTTCTTTAACAAAGAATACCATGAAAACAATGTGAATTTGATAACAGCAGTAAATGTGAATCTTATGCTGTATCTGAATCATAAAAAAGAAAAATGTTGGGTTTTATGTTCCTTCATCTGCATGGTGTGTGCATGTACTGAAAATGTTTAGCTTAAAGGGACACTCAAGTCAAAATGAAACTTTCATGATTCAGATGAAGCAGCAATTTTAAACAACTTTCCAATTTACTTTCATTAACAAAATGTGCACAGTCTTTTTATATTTACACTTTTTGAGCCACCAACTCCTACTGAGCATGTGCAAGAATTCATAGAATATACTTATATGCATCTGTGATTGGCTGATGACTGTCACATGATACAGTAGAAAGGGAAATAGACATAACTTTGAAATTTGTCAGAAAAAAAAAATCAAGTAAAAAATTGGCATGTCATTAAGTGGTGTGTATGTTTGGAGATACTAAAGTAAGGTTTGTGCGCGCATGACTAGATACTCAACATATTTATGTGTTTCTATTGATGCGTAAACTTTCAGCGGCTATCTCTGTGGTCTCACAATAGCAGAACTTGGGCGCTTTCTCGTCATAAACCTTGAGTAAGTGCTTTATAGTTCCGTTGTTGTGAAAATATGCGAATCATCTATCACACTTATCATCTATCACACAATCTATCATGCAAATCATCTATCACACTTATCATCTATCACACAATCTATCACGCAGTATGGAATATGATAACGAATGGGTGACTCGGGTCTGTAATAGCTATAAATTAAACTTGTGGTAACAATACCCTAAAATCAAGTGCTTTTCTTGGGTACCACACGTGGAAAGTGCTTAATTATTTGGGGCATTGTGTACACAATATTAACTGCAAATTAAAGATCTTGGTAAAATGAATTTAGTATTTTCCACTTTTCTTCACCACTCCAATCTACTTTGTCCTTCTACACACAAGAAGTTTTATCCCTGTAAGCCAATAGAGTTGTGGGAGCTGTCCCTATAAGCAAGTAAACAATGGCTATTTCAGTATCCGTTGTACACAGGCATGCATTTCCTAATGGTTTTATTTTTAATATAAATATTATTAAATATAATCTAGCTCTTATTGTTTTGAAGTGTGTTCAGGCTGTTCCTTCAAATTATTTTTTTTTCCTTTTCGTATGTAGGTGGGTTCCAGCATGAAAAATATGTATTTAAGGGATACGAAACCCAAACATTTTCTTTTGGGATTAAGACAGAGAAACAATTTAAAAAACTTTACAATTTATTTCTAGTATCAAATTTGCTTTGTTCTCATGTTATTCTTTGTTGAAGAGATACCTAGGTCGGCATCTGGAGCTCTACAAGGCAAGAAATAGTGCTCTTGCAAATCGATAACATTTGTTGCCATATACTGCTCCAGACACGTGTAGGCTCCTGAGCTTACATTCCTTCTTTTCAACAAAAGATAACCAAGAGAACAAAGCAATTTTTAAAATAAAAGTAAATAAGAAATTTGTTTAAAATTGTATGCTGCATCTGAATCATGAAAGAAAAGTTTTTGGTTTCTTGTCCCTTTAAGCATTGGTTCATGAATTACATCTTACTTTTTTTTCTATGTTGTTTCTGTGATGTTTGGGAAACATTCTTGAAAGATCATGTTTCTTCTCTCATTTCAACTTCTGGAATGAAAAAAAAAATATTTTAGAAATGTTTCTACTTCTAAGAACTGACCAACACAGGTGATAAGGAATCTAAACTGCAACAATGTTAGGGGCTGAATGCACAGACATAAATAATTTCTTTTTATAAAAGGTTAAATGATTTGTTAGTATTCTTATACAGATATATGAACAATAACCCAAAAAGATAGGAGCCAGGAGTAAAATTCTAGGAGCCAGTGGCTCCTTGGCTCCTGGGTTTGTCAAGCCCTGGGCTATATTATATTGCATTTCTAAATCTTATCACATTGTTTTTGTATTTCAAGATGAAGCATTAAAAAAAAGTTTTTATAGATACCTATTTTTATAAGCATTTTTAAAAGGAATATAATCTGTCTAATTATGTATGTTTCATGTAAAACCAGTGCTAGAAAATGACAGCATAGATTTCAAAGAAAACATTTGTTCTTGTTGTTGTGACAGTAATGTCACATGTTTATACATGGACGTGACTGCTGCCAATTATAGACTGCACTGTTTATATGTTGTTCTATAAAGGGCAATAGTTGAAGTGAATATTTACACAATTTATGGCAAATTATGATGTTATCAAAGGAAATATTTTATTTGTCTCTTTGACCACATGATATATAATGCTATTGGTCATTTGTAAATCCTTTGGCACCCCATAATTTCTATCCTGGTCACAGTTCAGCAAAACAATAGCACTTCCTTGTTGCATACTCGGAGAAAGTGCTTTATGTTTTGCTGGCTTGTGTCCCAGAATCACACTGGTGTATATAAACCATAAAGAAGTAGTCTTCATACATTGTTATGTGCATGCAATTGTTTGACTTCACATTCTCCACAATCTATTGCCAGCCGTATACTCCATCTGTAAACACAGCACCCTAACCTTGGCACTTTCCTGTGGATAGGATTTAGGAAAAGTGCTTTTGTTTGGGGCGTTATGAATGCAGCAACCTGGGCATGAAAATCTGGGCATAACTCTTGTTCCTAGATGTCATCCGCCCACATTATCTATAAGGTATGTGAGCAATGAGCATTTTACAAACTGTTGGGAAATTCTGTATCAATGAATGCGTTCAGCACCACGGACAGAGACACCAGCACCATGGACAAAGACACCATATCAATAGGAGTCAGGATCTTCAGATTTGTGTATAGTGATTTAGACTATGACTGGTTTAGGTAGACAAAGAAACACCATGGCAAAAAAATAAATAGTTGACTGCAGACGTGAATTTGGGGACCATATATAAGGACTGAGATTGACCAAAACAAGAGCACATTTTGAGACCATAATGACTGTAAATGGGAATTGGTGAACAATAGACTTTGAAGTATAAATAAGAAAAGCTGATGGACAAAAATGTTCTAAATGTAATATTTTTAATTTGTTTTAATCAAAAGATATGTTCTTTTTTAAGAATGAGAGTTACTGCATGCAAACAGATCCTATTAACCCCATTTGGTAAATCTGGTACTTCATTTTCAGCTTTGAAGTGAAATATTAAAAGTGAGTCCAATCATCAATCAAGGTTGACCCTGAATAGCTGCAAGTAACCTGACCTCATGCTCCTAATACATCTGTATGCACACACGATACCCTAAACTAAGCTCTTTACTCTCTATTGCCTATGTAAAGTGCTTACTTTGGGGTCTTGTGGGGGCAGCAATCACTATGACCTTGTTATTTCCAGTTCACATAACCTACATGTCTTAAAGGGACGTTAAAAGCTTAATACATTTCAAGTACTTACCTCTAATTATAGGTGCTGCCATTTTGGAACCTAGGCTTCACTGCAGGTATCTAAAGGAGAATTGCTGCACATGTGCAAACGTCCACACTGGAATGCAGTGAACAGTAGAGTTCATCATTGCAGCACCCATGACTAGAGTGGAATAACCTCAATACTATGCTTATAAAACCTACTTACTGTTTAATGACACTTTAAATATGTAAGTATGAGCATGTTCTAACCTTGAATACAAATGTGGCATACTGAAGTATTTTATGTTAATTTTAATTTGTCTTCTACAAAAGTCTATTTATCTTCTACATTTTATTTTTTTTCATTGTCTTTAAATTACATTCATTTATTTGTTTCCTATACAACATTTTAAATGTATTAGAGATTTTATTCTGTTTTTATTCTACAGCATGAACAGGAGTCACAATATCTCGTTTACTGGCCACGCCTCAGCCAAACTGGGGCACTCTCTTGCTTACAACTGAGAAAGTGCTTTCTGTTTTTGGCTGATTTGTGAACCAGATTTTCTGCAAAGATATTGATTGGAAACCATACAATTATGATGTATATCCATTCCTCCTGTATCATGTGACAGCCATCAGCCAATCACAAATGCATATATGTATGTTCTGTGAATTATTGCACATGCTCAGTAGGAGCTGGTGACTCAAAAAGTGTAAATATAAAAAGACTGTGCACATTTTGTTAATTGAAGTAAATTAGAAAGTTGTTTTAAAATTGCTGCTGTATCTGAATCATGAAAATTTAAATTTAACTTGAGTGTCCCTTTAATTACTGTTACTTAGTACTACCAGCCTGTGTGATGCATAATACATGAATAGCAGATCTGAATGTTTAATACCCTACAAGATTTGTCTGTTTTCACAGTAACCAAACTAGGGCACTCTTGTTATTAAAAGTAAGTAAGTGCTTTCTAGTTCGGTTATTGTGTTGACGAGCAATCTGTCAATGACCATTAAGGACCCTGGACAGGGGAATACTGTTTAAAGGGACCTCAGCCCCTATCTAAAAGGATACACTGTTTAAAGAGCTGGTGCATGGAGCATATGTATGTAGACGTGCTTCACGTGCACATGCACAGTAAAAGCTCTTGCTGAAAACATTGATATCTTTTAGTCATTTTGCTAATACAACCATATTGCAACAATGCTTTTATTCAAAACTGAAATGCAATAATGTTTTTTTTTTTTTTAGTTTATTGCTACTTTAAGTAAACACATCTTGTGAGCTTTATTCACAATAAACCACAGACCCCCTTCACATAACTACCCAGGTACCAGATCAGCTAAACAAGAGCATTGTTCTTATATTATACCAAGAAAGTGCTCTTTGTTCGGCTGATTTGTGCACTGGAAATTCTACAGATAGTTTATCGTCATGGAACATCCTCAACTGGACTTGATTAGCTTACACCTTATGTAGGTAAGTGAAAGCTTTATAGGTTTGTGTGCGCGCCCTGCAGACTCCCCCTTTGATGAAAGCAGAAATAGGACTGGGGGTGTGTGCCTTGCAGCCTATGCAGTTCCCCATAATCCGATCTTGGCCTTAAAATCACACAATCACATTGACAATCGCGTGATTTCATTTTTCAAGCAAATTTTTCCGATGTTAAACATTTGCTCCCAGCATAAAAGGGTTAAAGGGGCATTAAACCTAATTTATTTACTCTGTGATTCATATAGACCACTGGTTTTCAGACTTGTCCGCAGGCCTCCCCAACAGGTCAGGTTTTCAGGATTACCTTGGGTGAGAACAGGTAAAATAACCACGTTTACTAATCAGCTGATTATTTCACCTGTGCTTCAGTTCAGATATCCTTAAAATGTGGCCTGTTAGGGAGGTCCAAGGACAGGTTTGAAAACCAGTGATATAGACCATGCAATTCTTTTTTTTTTTTTAAATTTATTTATTCGTAACCAGTAGTGTACAATAAACAAAAATATATTTCATGAATTGCACCACGCAGGGCCAATGCAGAAGAAAATAAACAAAACAAAAAACAGAGAGGCACACAGACAAGATATTAAATGAATTAACAAAAGCAAGCCTTTTGGCTGTTCAAAAGCCCTTCGTACTTTATAAACACTACTGGGTTTTTGTTTTTTTTCTTAATTCCATGTTTAAATCAAACATCTAATCATAAACCCCAGACAAAAGGGAAAGAGAAGGAAAAAAAAAGTGAAGGAGAGAGAGGAGAAGAAAGAAAAAAAAAAAAAAAGGAAAAACCCACTCCCCCCCGCCCCCCACCTCCAACATCCAGTTATCACCCCCTATAGCCAAATTTTTTCAGGTTATTGACATAGCTTAGCCCCAATCTTGGGGTAGAACATTCTTTAACATGAGTAACATGAATTCTGGAGAGTTTTGTAGAGGTGATATAAGTTGTTTTTGTGCTATTAATGGTTTATCCCTGATTATGTTTAACCACTTTGCAAAAAAGACTGTAAGTTTTTTTTCTGAATAAGGTTTAATATTAAATAACTCTATTGTCAACTGTATATTCATACTATTAATAAATTCTTTCAGGCTTGGCCCTGCCGTCGATTTCCATTTTTTAAATATTATATTACGCGCCGCCAAGATAGCCAAGTTTACAAGAAGTTTATCTGTTCTGTCTTCACCTACATCATATAACAAAAAATCGTTGACTGCAGTCAGGGATATTCTAGAGCGTAGAAATTTATTGAGCCAGTAATTAATTTTACCCCAAAACTGAAGAATCTTAGGGCAATCCCAAAGACAGTGTTTGATGTCAGCTTTCTCAGCTTTACATTTATAACATTTACAGGGTGATACTGTGTCTGCCCATTTATTAATCTTGTCAGGGGTTAGATAATAATTATTCAGTAATTTATATTGTGACTCCCTCCAACTATACACTGTCGTGGCAGATTCTAACATCTTAAAACATTTTCTAATGTCTTGTGCTTGTGTCTGTGGGAAAAGCCTATTAATATATGTTGTGATCTTTTCAACTTGCAATGGCCCAGATTTATCACATAACATATTGTACCATATAGAAATTGATCTTTTCCCCCCCTTGTATAATTTTAATCCAGATTCTATTTCTATCCACTCCCACTCTGTCCCGGGGGTCTGGCACACTTGACTGAAATAACTCCTGCTCTGTAAATAGGCATAAAAATTTTGAGATTGTATTTGAAACTCGTTCATAACTTCAGGGAATGATTTTATATAGATTGTCTCTTCTTGTTTAAGCTGAATCCATCTCTTTAATCCTTTCTCCTTCCATTTTTTATATACCGGGTCTGAAAGACCGGGTAGAAAGTCCGGCATACCTATGATAGGACAATATTTCGAAATATGATATTGGCAATTTAAGAGCGTACAGAATTTCTGCCAGGCTAAGATAACATTCTTAATTGTAAGTAGTTTAGAGATATTCTTAGGGATTAGTTTTTTATCTGTATGAAGTATTGCCTTGAGATCGTAAGGAGAGACTAGTTCTGATTCCAGGTTATAATATGTAACGTATTCCACCTCAACTAGCCAATCTACAGCGAATTTAACTAATGTCACCAGATTATATGTTTTAAGGCAGGGAAGTGCAAAACCCCCATCTTTTTTACGATGAACAAGCTTATTTATTGCCATCCGAGATTTACCATTATTCCATAGAAACCGAGAGATTGCTTTATTGAACCTATGTAAATCTGATTTTATTATAAAGAGGGGCAGGTTCTGTAACATAAATAAAAATTTTGGAAAAATTATTGTTTTGATTACCATTATCTTTGCTGATAATGACAGTTTATACATACTCCATTTTGCTAGATCCTGAGGTAATTTATTAAATAGATTTTCATAATTAATTTTATACCAATCGTTCGGATCTTTACATATACTTATGCCTAGATATTTTAACTGTTGTTAGACCATGCAATTCTAAACAACTTTATAATTAACTTCCATGATCACATTTGCTTGTTTCTCTTGGTATCCTTTGTTGAAAGAGCAGCAATCCATTAACGTGACCTAGCTGAACACAATGGGTGAGCCAATCACAAGAGGGATATATGGGCACTCAGAACTCAGCAGCTAGCTCCCAGCAGTTCACTGTTGTTCCAACCTGCTTTCCAACAAATCATACCAAAAGAACAAAGCAAACAAAATAATAGAAATCAAATAGAAAGTTGTTTAAAAGTGCACGTTCTATTTGAATCATAAAAGTTTATTTCACAGCCCCTTATTATATATTAGATTTTGGACACAGAGGTGTCTTCAAACTGGTTCAAGAAAATTGAATATTTATCAAAAATGCACAATTATGTAAACGAGCCTCTTTATTAAACTTGTTGTTATTTTATAGAATGGCACAGAGCACTGATACTAAATGATTCCAATAATGTGACGCGCAGTTGCAGAACCGTTTACCGTTCTTCATCAGGATCTACTGGAACTGCATGTACAATACCCTAAACTAAGTACTTACCTCTGTATAACGACTGAGTAAAGTGCTTGCTTTGGGGTCTTGTGTGGGCAGCTGGCTTGCAATTACCACCAACTCAACCTTATTTTTATATCATCAGAATTGTTCCTATCATGCTTATTCTTCTTCATTTGTTAAATAAACCAGGTTTGAAAACTGGAGCTGTAAAATGGGCCCCTATGAGCAGAAACAGTGATGCAGATACAAAGTCAAAATTAAACTTTCGTGATTCAGACGGAGCAGGCAATTTTAACCAACTTTCTAATTTACTCCTATTATCAATTTTTCTTCGTTCTCTTGCTATCTTTATTTGAAAAAGCAAGAATGTAAGCATAGGAGCCGGTCTACTTTTGGTTCAGCACCTAGGTTGCGCTTTCTGATTGGTGTCTAAATGTAGCCACCCAGGTGCCGAACCAAAAATGGGCCGGCTTCTAAGCTTACATTCAAATAAAGATATCAAGAGATAAAGGAGTAAATTAGAAAGTTGCTTAAAATTGATGCTCTGTCTGAATCATGAACGTTTCGTTTTGACTAGACTGTCCCTTTAATGGTACAAAAAAGTGCAAAAATAAAATGCTCTATTGTATTACAGATTTGTAATATTGCACTGTACTTGAATAGAACTAAGGGGCCAGTCACAATTCTTTATGTGATTTATGCTGCAAAAATCCCGTAGGTGTTACTGGCGATTTTCTGTTGATTATCATTAGATACATTTGTCTAAAAGACAGCGATCAACCCCTATGTGTTTAAACCCTGCAAAGGTTAAAATTCAGCCGCAGAGCCACAGTGCACTATTAAGTGTTAGCAGAACACATCTGGTGAGCCAATGACTAGAGGCATATGTTTAGCCACCAATCAGCAGCATAGCTCCCAGCAGTGCATTTTCTGCTCTTGAGCCTACCTAGGTATGTTTTTCAACAAAGAATACCAAGCAAACAAAGTACACTTGATAACTGAAGCAAATTAAAAACTCTCTTAAATGTTTTACACATTGAGATTTTAATATAAAAGGTTTCGTTATTCTTCGTTAAATAATTTTGCAATGTACTTTTGTTATTTAATTTGCCCCCTTTTTATGTCATTAAAGGGACACTAAACCCCCCCAAAAAATATTTAATGATTCAGATAGAGCATGCTATTTTAGGCAACTTTTTAATTTACTCCTATTATCAATTTTTCTTCATTCTCTTGATATCTTTATTTAAAAAGCATGACTAAACTTAAGAGCCGGGCCATTTCTGGTTCAGAACCTGGGTTATGCTTGCTTATTGGTTTTCTAAATATAGCCACCAATCAGCAAGGGCTATATAGGTCCTGAACCTGAAATGGGCTGGCTCCTACGCTTTAAATTCCTGCTTTTTAAATAAAGATAGCAAGAGAACAAAGAAATTGATAGTATTAGTAAATTAGAAAGTTGCTTAAAATTGCATGCTCTTTCTGAATCAAGAAATAAAAAAAATTGGGTTTAGTGTCCCTTTAAGCTCTGAAAAAAAATTGAGTTTTTTTTTCTAATTTTCAGAACTTAAAAATCACCATGCACCCTGCTATATATGCTCCCAAAATTGTCTTTAACAGATAAGAACCTAGAAAAAAATGCATTTTGTACTAATTTTATGTCAGTTACTAGCCTTGTTGTCTGTGGACTAAAGCCCTGATTGGCTCCTCTAAGTAAGGTAGTGGGTGGAGTTTGAGTGAAAAGAATGTTAATATGTATTAAAAATGTTTAGACTTGGGTGATGTGTTATTCTATAGCAACAAATCAGAAACGTATTTTACATTTGCAGGTTACAGAATTTGCTTTTTGGCCTCTTAGGTAACAAGTAATATTTTTTACAAAAAAACAAGATGTGTTTAATATCCTTTCAATGGAAATGTATATTATAAAGATAAACATTTTATGTTACAATATTAAAGTATTTTGTGTCCTTTTCTAGTTTCATGCACAACCCTTTATTATCTCTCCACAATGATCACCAGATGTTATATTTTATAGAAAAAAAAAAATGTTTTGTGAAACATAATACATTTTAAAACATTTTCTGCTTCCATGTTTGTATTTTCTGACAACATTTTACTCATTTCGCTGACATAATAATATAGAGATATTTATCCAATGCAAAAAAAACACATAGATTTCCTGCTTTGTATTATGCACGCTAAACTGAAGTTCATGATACGGCTTGTCAGAAAGACAGCAATGTCACTGATCTGTGAATGAGAACACATCTGTCACGGGGTATAAGAATACATTCTTAGCTGACGGTGCCCAGTGGGAAGACGCAGAACTTCACTAACCCGCACCTTTTGAAGGGTTAAAATAAGATAATATATTTGAAGAGAATAAATCCGGCTACTGTTGTTGTAGCCAGCAGTTTAATGACCCTTGCAATATAATAGGAACTCTTGCTTTACATTGAGCTATTATTATTATTATTATCAGGTATTTGTAGAGCGCCAACAGATTCCGCAGCGCTAGGTAGGGCAGATTCAGTTCTGTACAGATCATGTTCTTGCAGTTAAATTGGATATCCTGTACTGAGAAGCTTGCATTCTAGTGGTACCCAGACCCACAGTGCTATAATGGAAAAAAGGTGCAGGGTAGCGCTAATGAAAGCACAGAGCTCAATTTGTATATGGTATATCTATACTAATATGGTGATGTGTAAAAAATATATGTCTAAAAAAGATAATAACTATGTGAATCTTTAAAAATTTATTATACAATAATCGTATAATCATATAACAATATAACAATAGTGCCGGCACTGATTAAAACAGTATATAAAAGTATATAAAAGGACATAAACATAAAATACATAAAAATTGGGTGTTAATTTCAAGTAATATTGGCAAGAGATAAAATTGGCAAGAGAAAAAGTTAGCTTGCTAAGTATTTTGGCAGCCTAAACTTCAAATGTGTCCGTATTGGATAATTCACAAATGTTCTCATATAGGGCACATTAAATTACCGTCTCTGCTATGTGTGGAGTTGTCCGTTGTTTTTATTAAGTCCCGTGACTTTGTGCAGAGTGATTCTCCTGGTGTAAGTAGAGCAAGTATTAATGTAGAGAGCACGCTGGTAATTGTAATCCTTCAGTGCTTGCTGTGAGTGATCCTGTAGCGTCCTAGGGTAATGGCCACAGTGGCAGATGTAAGGGTAGGTCCTGGGACCGAAGGTATTAGCTGGTTTCTGATGCTTTGTTTGACAGCTGTACCAAACGAGTCCTATTACCCTTACAGTATCAGAGTCGGGAGTGTGCTTCAAACCCCAGATGTATTGCGGTAATCATAAGGTGGACACAAGCGGTAGGCAGATCATGGGCCGGTTAATTAAGCATATATCTGCCTCTGTGTATTGTGAGAGGGATATTGCACCGTACCTACTGTAACCACTTGAATCAGAGTAGAAGTTATATGCAGACGAGCAAATCTACGCGTTTCAGCCCGATAGGCCTTTATCAAGATCTTGCGTAGATTTGCTCGTCTGCATATAACTTCTACTCTGATTCAAGTGGTTACAGTAGGTACGGTGCAATATCCCTCTCACAATACACAGAGGCTGATATATGCTTAATTAACCGGCCCATGATCTGCCTACCGCTTGTGTCCACCTTATGATTACCGCAATACATCTGGGGTTTGAAGCACACTCCCGACTCTGATACTGTAAGGGTAATAGGACTCGTTTGGTACAGCTGTCAAACAAAGCATCAGAAACCAGCTAATACCTTCGGTCCCAGGACCTACCCTTACATCTGCCACTGTGGCCATTACCCTAGGACGCTACAGGATCACTCACAGCAAGCACTGAAGGATTACAATTACCAGCGTGCTCTCTACATTAATACTTGCTCTACTTACACCAGGAGAATCACTCTGCACAAAGTCACGGGACTTAATAAAAACAACGGACAACTCCACACATAGCAGAGACAGTAATTTAATGTGCCCTATATGAGAACATTTGTGAATTATCCAATACGGACACATTTGAAGTTTAGGCTGCCAAAATACTTAGCAAGCTAACTTTTTCTCTTGCTAATTTTATCTCTTGCCAATATTACTTGAAATTAACACCCAATTTTTATGTATTTTATGTTTATGTCCTTTTATTATACTGTTTTAATCAGTGCCGGCACTATTGTTATATTGTTATATGATTATACGATTATTGTATAATAAATTTTTAAAGATTCACATAGTTATTATCTTTTTTAGACATATATTTTTTACACATCACCATATTAGTATAGATATACCATATACAAATTGAGCTCTGTGCTTTCATTAGCGCTACCCTGCACCTTTTTTCCATGTTTTCTCACATTAGCGTTTTGGAGATTCGCTAATGTTCTGGGTCAGCTACAGAGCCTGAGAGTGTTAGTATCTTTCACATTAACTTTTCCACAGTGCTATAATATTCAGTTTTGTTTTCTGTATTTTAAACAAGCAGCAGGCGAAAAATTCCCAATCAAACCGTTTGCCATATGCCATAACCCTTATAAAACATTTTCTTTAATAATTTATTTTTTTATTTTTATTTAAAAGTGTATATACTGTATGTGTAATACTTTGATATGTTTTGTTTATTTTTTTTTTAACCCTCACAGTTTACTTCAGGTCTCAAGCCATGCAGGGCTAGATTTATTGCGCTGATTAATTATTGCTGGTTGTTGCTACCGTGAGCTTGCAATAGCAATTAGCATTCAGAAAATTAACCAGAGATTCGATCTCTGGTTAGTTTTCTAAAAGTGCCCCAAATGCTCTCAAAATAGGGCATTATAGCTTTTTATTAAAAAAGAAGCATTCTTTTAAATAAAAAACAACTTCACTAGGCAGTTTTTGGGGTCTAAAGTTGGTGGGAGTGGGGTGTTAGAAAAAAAACAAAACAGCACTGAAAAGTGCCTTTACATTGCAATCTATGGGAACTATGTGTTCCCAGTAAATATATATTATATGCGTATACATATATATATATTTGTGTGTTAATAATATGTGTATATACTCATATTAACTATATGTATATAATCATTTACATATATATTTAAAAATACTGCCCATCACTGCGGTACTTACCCCTTTGCTATGCAAGGTTCTGAGTGCAATGCTTCCTAGCAATGCGAAAGTTGCGTTCCCATCACACTTTACTTGTAATACCAGCGCTCATTGGCGTGCGCTGGTATTACTCAGTGGAGCGCTAATATCACTTGCATGCAAGCAATATTTAGCGCTCCACTTGCAATCGAGCCCTAAATATTCTAGTGCAGTTTTGGCTTGCGCTCAATCGCAAACTATAACTTTCAGCTTGTAATACCAGTACAAATAAGAAAAAAAACAGCTGCACCATCTTAAAGCATTAAAGGGTCTTTATTCAGTCAGACCGCAACAACGTTTTGGACCCTAGTCCTTAGTCATGTATTATAGTACAAATTTGTGTAGTTGCAATATCCACTAAAAAGTAATGGTTGCGCTCGAGCAAAGTTGGCCACACTAACCCTTCTCTGGTTAACGCGGTTTACCATGGACTCATATCAGTTGTACGCTCATAGTATCACTGCCCAGCAATATTAGTTATCGCACACGCTATCATTAGCGCACCACATGTATGATGTAATCTAGCCCTGAGTTAAATAAATTATCATTAAATAACTGCAAACAAATTAACCTCCATCTCTCTCACTTAAAGGGATATGAAACCCAAAAATGTTCTTTTGTGATTCAGACAATTTTTAAAAAAAGTTTCCAATTTACTTCTATTATCAAATTTGCTTTATTCTCATTGCATTCTTTGTTGAAGAATGTAGGCACCTGGGGCACTAAATGGCAGGAAACAGTGCTGTCATCAAGTGCTATTTGAAAAGGAGAACATTCTTGAAAAACTGCTGCCATATAGTGCTCTAGACAAGGCAGGTAACTGAGCTTACATCCCTGCATTTCAACAAAGGATACCAAGGCCCCAATTATTGTTCAGCGTGGCGGGGAAATATTCAAACATGATCTGTCCCAATGCTAAGTAGACTTGTGCGCGGCGAAAAAATGTGTTTCGGATCGATTCGGATGTTTTCGAATTTCGTTTTCGGATCGATTCGAATTGGGATACATTCCCAATGCATTTGTTTCGGAAATTCTGATGTATTTGGTTCGGATTCGTTAATTCGGAAGTTCGGTATCTGTTAGGTGGGATGTGCTGTGTATTAGACTAGTATTATGTACTCTAATATTAGGTGTAACCCATAGCAGAGTGATATAACCTAATATACAGTACAATACTAGTGTAATTGTGATTAGTCCATGGCCATCCAAATGTCACGTATAAATCCAAACTAACTCGGATTTATTCGTTAGATTCGGTGCTACGGTAATTCGGAAATTCGAATTGATCTGAATCTCCGAATTTGACAAATTCGTCCAAATTTAAATTCGAAATGAAACGCACATGTCTAATGCTAAGAAAGCCGACAAAATATTAAAAATGTCTGACAGTACTGTTTGAAGACAGCATCACCGAGAGCTGCTTTACCGTACAATTCAGTGGGTGGCGCTGCTGCTCTGATATGGGCGATATATTCAAAGCAACATCGCCACCTACAATAAAGGTGTAATGTAAGGTGTCAACAGAAACACAGCCCCTGTTTGTGCAATACAATGAGGAATTAAACATATCAATAATACACCTATAGGAGCAGGGGGATTGTGGGTATACAATATATGTATATACAATGTTTAATATATATGTATTGTATAGTATAGTGTTAGAATATGTATGTAAACCATAGGCGTGATTGTAAAAATCTTTTGCTCTTAGGCATGTTTTTGTTTACATATATATATATATATATATATATATATATTAATACAGTACATGTTTGCTACAGTGCAATCACAATATATAGTAAAACAAGATCGCACTATCTTGTTATCATTTTTATTAAATATGGATATTACCAACATGCATTCTTAATATATGTCAAATGCAATTGTTCATTTGCGTTCTCATGATTATGGAAATAAGTAAAAAGAAACACGCCTAAGGACACAAAACAAGATGTTTACAATAATGACTAAAGTTTATATACATATTCTAACACTATACTATACAATACATATACAGTACATTAAACAGTGTATATACATATTCTAACACTATACTATACAATACATATACATTAAGCAGTGTATATACATATTCTAACACTATACTATACAATACATATACAGTACATTAAACAGTGTATATACATATTCTAACACTATACAATACATATACATTAAGCAGTGTATATACATATTCTAACACTATACTATACAATACATATACAGTACATTAAACAGTGTATATACATATTCTAACACTATACTATACAATACATATACAGTACATTAAACAGTGTATATACATATTCTAACACTATACTATACAATACATATACACTAAACAGTGTATATACATATTCTAACACTATACTATACAATACATATACATTAAACAGTGTATATACATATTCTAACACTATACAATACATATACAGTACATTAAACAGTGTATATACATATTCTAACACTATACTATACAATACATATACAGTACATTAAACAGTGTATATACATATTCTAACACTATACTATACAATACATATACAGTACATTAAACAGTGTATATACATATTCTAACACTATACTATACAATACATATACATTAAACAGTGTATATACATATTCTAACACTATACTATACAATACATATACAGTACATTAAACAGTGTATATACATATTCTAACACTATACTATACAATACATATACATTAAACAGTGTATATACATATTCTAACACTATACTATACAATACATATACAGTACATTAAACAGTGTATATACATATTCTAACACTATACTATACAATACATATACACTAAACAGTGTATATACATATTCTAACACTATACTATACAATACATATACATTAAACAGTGTATATACATATTCTAACACTACACTATACATATACAGTACATTAAACAGTGTATATACATATTCTAACACTATACAATACATATACATTAAACAGTGTATATACATATTCTAACACTATACAATACATATTCATTAAACAGTTTATATACATATTCTAACACTATACAATACATATACATTAAACAGTGTATATACATATTCTAACACTATACTATACAATACATATACAGTACATTAAACAGTGTATATACATATTATAACACTATACTATACAATACATATACATTAAGCAGTGTATATACATATTCTAACACTATACTATACAATACATATACATTAAACAGTGTATATACATATTCTATCACTATACTATACAATACATATACATTAAACAGTGTATATACATATTCTAACACTATACTATACAATACATATACATTAAACAGTGTATATACATATTCTAACACTATACAATACATATACAGTACATTAAACAGTGTATATACATATTCTAACACTATACTATACAATACATATACATTAAACAGTGTATATACATATTCTAACACTATACTATACAATACATATACAGTACATTAAACAGTGTATATACATATTCTAACACTATACTATACAATACATATACAGTACATTAAACAGTGTATATACATATTCTAACACTATACTATACAATACATATACATTAAGCAGTGTATATACATATTCTAACACTATACTATACAATACATATACATTAAACAGTGTATATACATATTCTAACACTATACTATACAATACATATACATTAAACAGTGTATATACATATTCTAACACTATACTATACAATACATATACATTAAACAGTGTATATACATATTCTAACACTATACTATACAATACATATACATTAAACAGTGTATATACATATTCTAACACTATACTATACAATACATATACATTAAACAGTGTATATACATATTCTAACACTATACTATACAATACATATACAGTACATTAAACAGTGTATATACATATTCTAACACTATACTATACAATACATATACATTAAGCAGTGTATATACATATTCTAACACTATACTATACAATACATATACATTAAACAGTGTATATACATATTCTAACACTATACTATACAATACATATACATTAAACAGTGTATATACATATTCTAACACTATACTATACAATACATACATTAAACAGTGTATATATATATTCTAACACTATACTATACAATACATATACATTAAACAGTGTATATACATATTCTAACACTATACTATACAATACATATACAGTACATTAAACAGTGTATATACATATTCTAACACTATACAATACATATACATTAAGCAGTGTATATACATATTCTAACACTATACTATACAATACATATACATTAAACAGTGTATATACATATTCTAACACTATACTATACAATACATATACAGTACATTAAACAGTGTATATACATATTCTAACACTATACTATACAATACATATACATTAAGCAGTGTATATACATATTCTAACACTATACTATACAATACATATACATTAAACAGTGTATATACATATTCTATCACTATACTATACAATACATATACATTAAACAGTGTATATACATATTCTAACACTATACTATACAATACATATACATTAAACAGTGTATATACATATTCTAACACTATACAATACATATACATTAAACAGTGTATATACATATTCTAACACTATACAATACATATTCATTAAACAGTTTATATACATATTCTAACACTATACAATACATATACATTAAACAGTGTATATACATATTCTAACACTATACTATACAATACATATACAGTACATTAAACAGTGTATATACATATTATAACACTATACTATACAATACATATACATTAAGCAGTGTATATACATATTCTAACACTATACTATACAATACATATACATTAAACAGTGTATATACATATTCTATCACTATACTATACAATACATATACATTAAACAGTGTATATACATATTCTAACACTATACTATACAATACATATACATTAAACAGTGTATATACATATTCTAACACTATACAATACATATACAGTACATTAAACAGTGTATATACATATTCTAACAATATACTATACAATACATATACATTAAACAGTGTATATACATATTCTAACACTATACTATTCAATACATATACATTAAACCAGTGATTTGCAACCTTTTTTTTGCCGTGGCACACTTTTTTACATTAAAAAATCCTGTGGCACACCACCATCCCAAAATTTTACAAAATCACACATTGTAGCCTAATACAGGATATATATACAGTGTACTGTGCTGTCATGTCATGCCTCCTACAAACTATACATGACATATTGACATATTGACAGTGTACATACATATATTATATACCACATTACCAGCCAGGGATGTGCAGTCAGGGGAGGCAGAGAAAATAATAATAATAAAAAATTAAAAAAAACTTACCAAATGTTCTGATCTTAGCCAATTGTTAAAGAGATATGAAACCCAATTTTTTTCTTCTTCCACTATTCAGATAGAGCATGCAATTTAAAGCAACTTTGCAATTTACTCCTATTATTTTTCTTTGTTCTCTTGGTATCTTTATTTGAAAAGCAGGAATGTAAGCGTAGAAGCCGGGCCCATTTTTGGTTCAGCATATGGGTAGCGCTTGCTGATTGGTGGCTAAATGTAGAGACCAATCAGCAAGCACTAACCAGGGTGCTAAACCGGGTCCTAAGCTTTCATTCCTGTTTTTTCAAATAAAGATAACAAGAGAACAAAAAAAATGATAATAGGAGTAAATTGGAAAGTTGCTTAAAATTGCATGTTCTATCTGAACCCTGAAAAAAAAATGGGTTTCACATCCCTTTAAGCCAATCAGGAAAAAGCCCCAAATATACTATAACTGTTCCTTTAAAAAAAAAATAAAAAAAAATATATATATATCTCATGGATTTGCAGTCGGGGAGGCAGAGCTTCCCCTGTCATGAAAAGAAACAAGTAAATAATGTTAAAGTAAAAAAATAAATAAATAAACTAACCACATTTTGTGACCTTAGCTGCAAATACATGGAGAGAGGCAGCGATCAGCTCAGCCTTCCTCTATTGTGCAAAAGAAGGTGCTGTATGGAGCGCACACCCACTGTCTGTCAGGTCAGGAGTCACATTTCATCATTAAGCCAATCAGGAAAAAGTCCCAAGTAAGGCAGCTCTCACATCTGCCTCTTTTGGAGGGGGGGGGCGTGACAGTGTTCATGTTAGAGAAGCCCTGACAATCTCTGTGGGCGGGAACTAACAGAACAGGGAAATCTGGGCAGCAGAAAAAAATACTGCAACTGCCTTTCCACCTAAGCGCAATGTCTATAGCATCAGCAGCAGGAGAGGTAATTATTGTAGTGCCGCTCTGCTTGTCCTGTGTGGGCGGGGCTGGCTTCCACTTATAAGTTCTCCAGGGCTGCTGAAGTGTGCAATGCAAGGTAGCAGCAGTCCTTGCTCTATTTTGGCTTTTTTACAAACTTCTGCAAGCAGCAAACAACAGCCGCGGCTTTAAAAGGGCAGAGCTGTCAGGCAGATCGGCAGTGCATTGCTGGTATGTGCTGCTCTTAGATCTCACTGCTGCTGTGATAGCTCTCATTTGAAAGTGCTAAGGAGGGACAGCCTTAGTAAAATGCTTATTTTACAACCATTTAACCCCTTATGCTCAGAGTGTATGTTGTTTATAACATTTGTGTTCATGAACAAACAATGTTATATAATTATACTGAACACATTATTTATTTATACTTTGGATTTCTGAGTGGCAGAAAATTGTGTTAGAGAATCAGAGCGCATTAAAAAATATCTGCATGACTTCTCTTTCACTATGGAAAAAGGTATTGGCGCCATATTACAGACCCTACTGGCTGAATACGAGCAGCAGATCCTCAAGAGATTTGACGTGCTGCTCACAAAGATTGAAACAGCGCGTATAACAAGCAACAGTTTAGGTGAGGAGGGAGAGATGGCTGTTAGAGAGGGGTCTAGAGCTATGCAGATGAGTGCCGACTTTTGCGTGGGGCCGGACCTCCCTGTGAGTGTGCAACGGCAAGATGGAAGTACAGGAGGTCTTACCGGGGGTTGCAAAGTACTGCCCCTCCTGGATCGCAATGAGCTGACCCCTGTGAGAGACACCTGTGAGACTGGGGGGCTCCCCTCCGGTGCAGGCAAGATGGTGAGTCAGGCAGATGGAGGCACATGGAGATGTTTCCTGTTTGTTCCCGTAGGGACAAGTGTGCATGTGAGAGTGACCGGTCTCCGTGAATGCGGTACTGCTGAGATGTGTGGATCACTGTCGGCCTTCTATTGCGGCACTGCCTTGGAAACTTCCATAGCCTGGGGCCTAGATTGGTACAACGCATGGGGTTCGCCTGTGGATACCAACCTTCTTTTGATGATCCTGCAACGTGAAGGATTTAGGCTCTATAGGATGACCGTAAAAGCTGGAGTGGGGTGACATTCTTATTACTGCAGAGGTTGCTAAGTACTCACAATACCTCCTTGACTTTTAAATGTGCTGCCACTTAAAGCCCAGCTTTTGGACTTACTGAATAATTTTATTTTAGCTGTAGCCGAAGAATCCACATTTATGAAGATCATTGTCTGAGACCATGTGGATTTCGGGACTAAACTTCCTTGATATTTTTCCTATAAACAGTATAAATGAGAACTTGCCAATACTAATCCCTAAATTAAGTGTTTGGTTCATCAATCATATTCCAGGTTGTCTAACTTGGGAATTATATATTCAGTGCGGTTTAATGCTGTAAATTTCAGATATTTATTAATGTGCTATACATTGCTGTGACTAATACTGTTCTGTTTTACATATTATTGCTGGTCTGTTTGCATGCCTATACCTTCACAACTAGAACTTGCTGTCCTGAGAATATTGGCTGTGTTGGTAAATTGCTGTAATATAGCTGGTTCAGTACCACTCCTTAGTTTTAATATCTTGTAGGCAACGAGGTGCAACAGTTCTCATATAGATTGACTACTGTGCAGCACAGCCCTATACTATTTAAGAGCAGCCAAATTGGCCCTTAATATTAATAGTTATGAATGTTAAGTTTTTTTTTTTTCAGTATTTTTGCCACATATTTATATCATTAACACACTGGGGTATTTCTCATAACTGTATACTAACACTCTTCACTGTTTATACACCTTGCTAGTGAGATTAACGACACCAGAGGTATATATCTGCGTAGTATCCTAGTTAGCTGCATGTACTAAGCTTAGGCAGATAATATCCCATACCTACTAAAGGGTTGATGAGGCATGTTAGATTGACTGTTGTACTACACCTTCAAAGTAGTTGCATGTATCCTTGCTTGGATCATTTGTGTGTCTCATCCTAGATACTATTACATTTTTATCCCTTCTCAACCCTAGCACAGCATATTTATTATTATGGGACGTGGTTGCATTATATGTCTAACCTATCTATCTTCTGTAAAAAATTTTTACATTATCAGTGTACCAACTGAGTTAATGATTTGAGTAATATATGCGCTAAGTTTATTCCAGTATATATTACTTTGCAAGATGTTATTACCTAGTTATCTATCCTATCCAGCAAAGTTAGAGTAACCTGTTGCTGGACTATCTCCCGCCCCCCCCCCCACCATTTTTGTGCGGTAGGGACGAATACTTTCTCCTCCGCACTCTCTTTTGGTAGAGTGAAGTAGTCTCTACCCAGTCCGAAGTCCTAAGCCTATGTTTCCCCCTGCATACATGGAAAAGGATCTTCGGGCCCTAATATAAGAAATTCTCCTTTGTTTATTGTATGTTGGTTAATCAAAGAGTTTTGGAACTACAGTTTTATCACCGTTCAAGTTTCTATCAATGCTCAGTATGAGTGTCATTATATCCTTATTGTGACAACTGTGATCAGTTCTGGTACATCACTGATATCATTTAGCAGAGTAATTTAGATAACGTGGTTATGTACCTTATTAGTATCTTTATCTGTTTCAATTAAGTTTGCCTATAACCTATATGCAATAACAAGCTAACATATGATGAGGACCCTTTGAACTGCTATAGATGTCTTCAGATTGATCCTTGCCGCCAGATCCCATGAGCGGATCTTTATTATATTGAAGACGCTAGAGTGTTTAAATATTGAGAATCTTTACCCCTGTAAGATCTGTCTTCAGACAAGTACTAATTTCCAGGTCCCATAAGTGGATCTATTTTTCACTGTTGACACATGTTTGTCCTAATATTAAGTTATAAAATGAGGCTCCATTAGGGTCAGTACCGTACTCCTACTTTTGTCTACTGTATTTATGCTTGAATGATGGAACTGATGTCATGCAATTTTGTTTGAGATATTGCCCTATCTACTATGTTTGTACTTTGATGTATTTTATTGCCTCAATAAAAACATTTTTCAAAAAAAAAAAAAAAAATATCTGCATTATTTAAAAAATACCATGGGGTAGATTTATCAATATGTGGGCGGACATAATCAACTGTAGCGGATCATGTCCGCCGCACATCGATAAATGCCGGCAGCATATGCTGTCAGCATTTATCATTACACAAGCATTTCTGATTAAATGTTTGTGCAATGCCCCCCCCCCCCGAGCACATTCACGGCCAACTGGCCGCTAGCAGGGGGTGTCAATTAACCGATCGTATCCGATCGGGCTGATTGCTGTTCGCCGCCTCAGAAGTGGCACACAATTTAAGGAGCAACGGTCTTATGACCGTTGCTTCTTAACCTACATTTCCAGCAAGCGGGAAAGTACGGTGGTAGATAGCAGCATCCACTGCTTGGTAAATCTACCCGCATGCGTCATCTTTTTAAGACATCTCTCTTTATCTTATATTAAAAAAAAGCCATGTGCCTCTATTATGTTACTAATAGTATCTTAATAATTACTTTAGGTACATGATTTACTATTTATTTACTATTTTAACCCCTTTTTGTCGTTCGGACGTTCCGTGCCATCCTAACAGAGCTTATACGGCGTCCTGCAGCTTCCCCCTTTGACGATGTCAAGAAGCGTCCCCCATGATCTGATCCTAGAGCCTAGAAATCAAGTGATTGCATCAACGATCTTGTGATTTAATTTTTACTAATAGTGTTTACATCAGAAATTTGTTCGGAAATTTGAAGGGGTTAATCATAACATGTTTATTATTTGTAAAAAAAGAAAATGACATATGCTTGCATATTTTTGGTAATGAAATAAATCATACCCCTAATGGGTTAATAGAGGAGGCAATAAATTAGCTAAAGGCTTAGGTTTCTCTGAAATGTTCTGTTAAGCATACAAATATACAGAATTATACTTTTCACATTAAAAAATGTTCAGCAAAATCAAAATTAATACAGGGGATAAAAGGAAATGCAGGGTTGTGCGCAATTTTGATTTCTCAAGGTTTATAGTTCACTGGAGTTTATAGGGATGACTGCCACAGCTGCGATAGTGATCAAGGACATGACTCCACAGCATGAAAACACAAAGGGGCCGAATTATCGAAGTCTGGCAGACATGATACACTGTAGCGTATTATGTCCGCCAGACATCGCTGAATGCGGACAGCATATGCTGTCCGCATTCAGCATTGCACAAGCAGTTCTAGCAAGCTTGTGCAATGCCACCCCCTGCAGATTGGCTGCTAGCAGGGAGTGTCAACCCGATCGTACTAGATACGGTTGATAACTGTACGCCGCTCAGAGGCGGCAGATACAGTTAAGGAGCAGCGGTCTTTAGAGAGGAAACAGGGTAAGTTGGCTCCATAAGTAAATCTGCCCCAAAGTCATTTTAATCAATGTTATATAATTATACTGAACACATTATTTATTTATACTTTGGATTTCTGAGTGGCAGAAAATTGTGTTAGAGAATCAGAGCGCATTAAAAAATATCTGCATGACTTCTCTTTCACTATGGAAAAAGGTATTGGCGCCATATTACAGACCCTACTGGCTGAATACGAGCAGCAGATCCTCAAGAGATTTGACGTGCTGCTCACAAAGATTGAAACAGTGCGTATAACAAGCAACAGTTTAGGTGAGGAGGGAGAGATGGCTGTTAGAGAGGGGTCTAGAGCTATGCAGATGAGTGCCGACTTTTGCGTGGGGCCGGACCTCCCTGTGAGTGTGCAACGGCAAGATGGAAGTACAGGAGGTCTTACCGGGGGTTGCAAAGTACTGCCCCTCCTGGATCGCAATGAGCTGACCCCTGTGAGAGACACCTGTGAGACTGGGGGGCTCCCCTCCGGTGCAGGCAAGATGGTCAGTCAGGCAGATGGAGGCACATGGAGATGTTTCCTGTTTGTTCCCGTAGGGACAAGTGTGCATGTGAGAGTGACCGGTCTCCGTGAATGCGGTACTGCTGAGATGTGTGGATCACTGTCGGCCTTCTATTGCGGCACTGCCTTGGAAACTTCCATAGCCTGGGGCCTAGATTGGTACAACGCATGGGGTTCGCCTGTGGATACCAACCTTCTTTTGATGATCCTGCAACGTGAAGGATTTAGGCTCTATAGGATGACCGTAAAAGCTGGAGTGGGGTGACATTCTTATTACTGCAGAGGTTGCTAAGTACTCACAATACCTCCTTGACTTTTAAATGTGCTGCCACTTAAAGCCCAGCTTTTGGACTTACTGAATAATTTTATTTTAGCTGTAGCCGAAGAATCCACATTTATGAAGATCATTGTCTGAGACCATGTGGATTTCGGGACTAAACTTCCTTGATATTTTTCCTATAAACAGTATAAATGAGAACTTGCCAATACTAATCCCTAAATTAAGTGTTTGGTTCATCAATCATATTCCAGGTTGTCTAACTTGGGAATTATATATTCAGTGCGGTTTAATGCTGTAAATTTCAGATATTTATTAATGTGCTATACATTGCTGTGACTAATACTGTTCTGTTTTACATATTATTGCTGGTCTGTTTGCATGCCTATACCTTCACAACTAGAACTTGCTTTCCTGAGAATATTGGCTGTGTTGGTAAATTGCTGTAATATAGCTGGTTCAGTACCACTCCTTAGTTTTAATATCTTGTAGGCAACGAGGTGCAACAGTTCTCATATAGATTGACTACTGTGCAGCACAGCCCTATACTATTTAAGAGCAGCCAAATTGGCCCTTAATATTAATAGTTATGAATGTTAAGTTTTTTTTTTTCAGTATTTTTGCCACATATTTATATCATTAACACACTGGGGTATTTCTCATAACTGTATACTAACACTCTTCACTGTTTATACACCTTGCTAGTGAGATTAACGACACCAGAGGTATATATCTGCATAGTATCCTAGTTAGCTGCATGTACTAAGCTTAGGCAGATAATATCCCATACCTACTAAAGGGTTGATGAGGCATGTTAGATTGACTGTTGTACTACACCTTCAAAGTAGTTGCATGTATCCTTGCTTGGATCATTTGTGTGTCTCATCCTAGATACTATTACATTTTTATCCCTTCTCAACCCTAGCACAGCATATTTATTATTATGGGACGTGGTTGCATTATATGTCTAACCTATCTATCTTCTGTAAAAAAAATTTACATTATCAGTGTACCAACTGAGTTAATGATTTGAGTAATATATGCGCTAAGTTTATTCCAGTATATATTACTTTGCAAGATGTTATTACCTAGTTATCTATCCTATCCAGCAAAGTTAGAGTAACCTGTTGCTGGACTATCTCCCGCCCCCCCCCACCATTTTTGTGCGGTAGGGACGAATACTTTCTCCTCCGCACTCTCTTTTGGTAGAGTGAAGTAGTCTCTACCCAGTCCGAAGTCCTAAGCCTATGTTTCCCCCTGCATACATGGAAAAGGATCTTCGGGCCCTAATATAAGAAATTCTCCTTTGTTTATTGTATGTTGGTTAATCAAAGAGTTTTGGAACTACAGTTTTATCACCGTTCAAGTTTCTATCAATGCTCAGTATGAGTGTCATTATATCCTTATTGTGACAACTGTGATCAGTTCTGGTACATCACTGATATCATTTAGCAGAGTAATTTAGATAACGTGGTTATGTACCTTATTAGTATCTTTATCTGTTTCAATTAAGTTTGCCTATAACCTATATGCAATAACAAGCTAACATATGATGAGGACCCTTTGAACTGCTATAGATGTCTTCAGATTGATCCTTGCCGCCAGATCCCATGAGCGGATCTTTATTATATTGAAGACGCTAGAGTGTTTAAATATTGAGAATCTTTACCCCTGTAAGATCTGTCTTCAGACAAGTACTAATTTCCAGGTCCCATAAGTGGATCTATTTTTCACTGTTGACACATGTTTGTCCTAATATTAAGTTATAAAATGAGGCTCCATTAGGGTCAGTACCGTACTCCTACTTTTGTCTACTGTATTTATGCTTGAATGATGGAACTGATGTCATGCAATTTTGTTTGAGATATTGCCCTATCTACTATGTTTGTACTTTGATGTATTTTATTGCCTCAATAAAAACATTTTTCAAAAAAAAAAAAAAAAATATCTGCATTATTTAAAAAATACCATGGGGTAGATTTATCAATATGTGGGCGGACATAATCAACTGTAGCGGATCATGTCCGCCGCACATCGATAAATGCCGGCAGCATATGCTGTCAGCATTTATCATTACACAAGCATTTCTGATTAAATGTTTGTGCAATGCCCCCCCCCCCGAGCACATTCACGGCCAACTGGCCGCTAGCAGGGGGTGTCAATTAACCGATCGTATCCGATCGGGCTGATTGCTGTTCGCCGCCTCAGAAGTGGCACACAATTTAAGGAGCAGCGGTCTTATGACCGTTGCTTCTTAACCTACATTTCCAGCAAGCGGGAAAGTACGGTGGTAGATAGCAGCATCCACTGCTTGGTAAATCTACCCGCATGCGTCATCTTTTTAAGACATCTCTCTTTATCTTATATTAAAAAAAAGCCATGTGCCTCTATTATGTTACTAATAGTATCTTAATAATTACTTTAGGTACATGATTTACTATTTATTTACTATTTTAACCCCTTTTTGTCGTTCGGACGTTCCGTGCCATCCTAACAGAGCTTATACGGCGTCCTGCAGCTTCCCCCTTTGACGATGTCAAGAAGCGTCCCCCATGATCTGATCCTAGAGCCTAGAAATCAAGTGATTGCATCAACGATCTTGTGATTTAATTTTTACTAATAGTGTTTACATCAGAAATTTGTTCGGAAATTTGAAGGGGTTAATCATAACATGTTTATTATTTGTAAAAAAAGAAAATGACATATGCTTGCATATTTTTGGTAATGAAATAAATCATACCCCTAATGGGTTAATAGAGGAGGCAATAAATTAGCTAAAGGCTTAGGTTTCTCTGAAATGTTCTGTTAAGCATACAAATATACAGAATTATACTTTTCACATTAAAAAATGTTCAGCAAAATCAAAATTAATACAGGGGATAAAAGGAAATGCAGGGTTGTGCGCAATTTTGATTTCTCAAGGTTTATAGTTCACTGGAGTTTATAGGGATGACTGCCACAGCTGCGATAGTGATCAAGGACATGACTCCACAGCATGAAAACACAAAGGGGCCGAATTATCGAAGTCTGGCAGACATGATACACTGTAGCGTATTATGTACGCCAGACATCGCTGAATGCGGACAGCATATGCTGTCCGCATTCAGCATTGCACAAGCAGTTCTAGCAAGCTTGTGCAATGCCACCCCCTGCAGATTGGCTGCTAGCAGGGAGTGTCAACCCGATCGTACTAGATACGGTTGATAACTGTACGCCGCTCAGAGGCGGCAGATACAGTTAAGGAGCAGCGGTCTTTAGAGAGGAAACAGGGTAAGTTGGCTCCATAAGTAAATCTGCCCCAAAGTCATTTTAATCAAGAGGAGAGCAATCATTTAATACAACTCTAAGGATTTTTGTAAGAGACAGAAGGCTCCCAGTTTATTCTAATAAAGAGTTTATTTTACTCGTAAAGCGATTTTCACAAGAAATAAATTCTACTCTTTAAAAATCCATATGTCTAAATGAAAGTCAAATCACTTATAATGAAACATCACATTCCTTAGCCTTAACCAGACTGTGTGTTGCCTAATGGTACTGACAAATATTGCTGTAGTGTTGCTTAATGGTAAAAAATATGTTTTAAAGAAGCTCAGCAACAGCATGATAAGAATGTGATAAGATATTCCAAATGGATCCAGTACTCCCAACCGACTATAAAAGCAGTACGGATAAACTATAAAGCATAGTACAGATGCATGATAGGCACTTCCTGAATTTTTAGAAAAATATAATAAACAATAACAAAATTTGATTTAATTTATTACTATACATCCAATGGGGTAGATTTACTAGAAGTCGAGCTGACATGATTTGCTGCTTGACGTTGCTAAATGTTGTCGGCATTTATCATTGCAAAAACATTTCTAGTGCTATGCTTGTACAATGCTGCCCCCTGCTCACCGGCTACCAATCGGACGCTAGCAGGGGCTGTAAATCATTCTGATCTTATCATATTGGGAATATTTCAATCTGCCACCTAAAAGGTGTTGGACAAGTTAAGGAGCAGCAGTCTTACGAGCCTGTAATGGTGGGCCTCTGAAGCAGCATCCACTGATTCATAAATGGAGCCCAAGAAGTGCATATTATTGTTCAATCTATATTTACAGTATAGCTTTTTTTCTTTTTGTTTATTAGTCTGTGCTTCTTTGTATCTGTGTGTGTGTCTGTGTGTGTGTGTCTGTGTGAGTGTGTCTGTGTGTGTGTGTATCTGTGTGTGTGTGTGTGTCTGTGTGTGTGTGTCTGTGTGAGTGTGTCTGTGTGTGTGTGTATCTGTGTGTGTATCTGTGTGTGTGTGTCTGTGTGAGTGTGTCTGTGTGTGTGTATCTGTGTGTGTGTGTATCTGTGTGAGTGTGTCTGTGTGTGTGTGTGTCTGTGTGTGTCTCTGTGTGTGTGTGTGTGTGTGAGTGTGTCTGTGTGTGTGTGTATCTGTGTGTGTATCTGTGTGTGTGTGTCTGTGTGTGTGTGTCTGTGTGTGTGTGTGTGTATCTGTGTGTGTGTGTGTCTGTGTGAGTGTATCTGTGTGTGTGTATCTGTGTGTCTGTGTGTGTGTATCTGTGTGTGTGTCTGTGTGAGTGTGTCTGTGTGTATCTGTGTGTGTGTGTGTATCTGTGTGTGTGTGTCTGTGTGAGTGTGTCTGTGTGTGTGTGTATCTCTCTGTGTGTGTGTCTGTGTGAGTGTGTCTGTGTGCGTGTATCTGTGTGTGTGTGTGATATCTGCATTATTTAAAAAATACCATGGGGTAGATTTATCAATATGCGGGCAGACATGATCAACTGTAGCGGATCATGTCCGCCGCACATTGATAAATGCCGGCAGCATACGCTGTCAGCATTTATCATTGCACAAGCATTTCTTGTGAAATGTTTGTGCAATGCCGCCCCCTGTACATTTGCGGCCAATTGGCCGCTAGCAGGGTGTGTCAATCAACCGATCATATCCGATCGGGCTGATTGCTGTTCGCCGCCTCAGAGGTGGCGGAAAACTTAAGGAGCAGCGGTCTTATGACCGTTGCTTCTTAACCTACATTTCCGGCAAGCCGCAAAGTACGGTGGTAAATAGCAGCATCCACTGCTTGGTAAATCTACCCCCATGTGTCATCTTTATAAGTCATCTCTCTTTATCTTATCTTAAAAAAAGCAATGTGCCTCTATTATGTTACTAATAGTATCTTAACAATTACTTTAGGTACATGATTTACTATTTATTTACTATTCTAACCCCTTTTTGTCGTTCGGGCGTTCCGTGCCATCCTAACAGAGCTCATATGGCGTCCTGCAGCTTCCCCCTTTGACGATGTCAAGAAGCTGCCTGAGGCCGTGCCTAGCAGTGTATACAGTCCCCCATGATCTGATCCTAGCCTAGAAATCAAGTGATTGCATCAACGATCTTGTGATTTAATTTTTACTAATAGTGTTTACATCAGAAATCTGTTCGGATGTTAACACTATTGTACTGACATGAAGGGGTTAATCATAACATGTTTATTATTTGTAAAAAAAGAAAATGACATATGCTTGCATCTTTTTGGTAATGAAATAAATCATACCCCTAATGGGTTTTAATAGAGGAGGCAATAAATTAGCTAAAGGCTTAGGTTTCTCTGAAATGTACAGAATTATCCTTTTCACATTAAAAATGTTAACATTGTTTAGCAAAATCAAAATAAATACAGGGGATAAAAGGAAATGCAGGGTTGTGCACAATTTTGATTTCTCAAGGTTTATAGTTCACTGGAGTTTATAGGGATGACTGCCACAGCTGCGATAGTGATCAAGGACATGACTCCACAGCATGAAAACACAAAGGGGCCGAATTATCAAAGTCTGGCAGACATGATACGCTGTAGCGTATTATGTACGCCAGACATCGCTGAATGCGGACAGCATATGCTGTCCGCATTCAGCATTGCACAAGCAGTTCTAGCAAACTTGTGTAATGCCGCCCCCTGTAAATCTTCCCCAAAGTTGTTTTAATCAAGAGGAGAGCATTCATTTAATACAACTCCAAGGATTTTTGTAGGAGACAGAAGGCTCCCAGTTTATTTTAATAAAGAGTTTATTTTACTTGTAAAGCGATTTTCACAAGATATAAATTCTACTCTTTAAAAATCCATTTGTCTAAATGAAAGTCAAATCACTTATAATGAAACATCACATTCCTTAGCCTTAACCAGACTTTCCACTAAAGTTTCAAAATAAATATAAAAATAAGATGTTTCTTCTCCCCCAGAATCCCTAGGCAGCTGTGTGTTGTGAACCATAAGGAGCAGTGTGTTGCCTAATGGTACTGACAAATATTGCTGTAGTGTTGCTTAATGGTAAAAAATATGTTTTAAAGAAGCTCAGCAACAGCATGATAAGAATGTGATAAGATATTCCAAATGGATCCAGTACTCCCAACCGACTATAAAAGCAGTACGGATAAACTATAAAGCATAGTACAGATGCATGATAGGCACTTCCTGAATTTTTAGAAAAATATAATAAACAATAACAAAATTTGATTTAATTTATTACTATAAATCCAATGGGGTAGATTTACTAGAAGTCGAGCGGACATGATTCGCTGCTTGACATTGCTAAATGCTGTCGGCATTTATCATTGCAAAAGCATTTCTAGTGCTATGCTTGTACAATGCTGCCCCCTGCTCACCGGCTACCAATTGGACGCTAGCAGGGGCTGTAAATCATTCTGATCTTATCATATTGGAAATATTTCAATCTGCCACATAAAAGGTGGCGGACAAGTTAAGGAGCAGCAGTCTTACGAGCCTGTAATGGTGGGCCTCTGAAGCAGCATCCACTGATTCATAAATGGAGCCCAAGAAGTGCATATTATTGTTCAATCTATATATACAGTATAGCTTTTTTTCTTTTTGTTTATTAGTCTGTGCTTCTTTGTGTCTGTGTGTGTGTGTGTGTGTGTGTGTGTATGTGTGTATCTGAGTCTATGTGAGTGTTTTGTGTCTGAATTTGTATTTGTGTCTCAGGGGTGTTTCTGTGTGTCTGAGTTTTTTTGAGTGTGTGTATTTCTATGTGTCTGTTAGTGAGTACATGTTTCTGTGTGTCTGAGCATTTCTGCGTGCCTGTGAGTGTTTGTGTGCCGTTGAATTTTTTTTTGTTTGTGTGTGCCTGAGTGTTTCTGCAGACTTTTAGATTGAAATATTTTTTATTGAACAATCTTCTCAATACACAAATGTTTCCACTTGGGAGACAGTATACAAACAAAATACATCTATTCACAATTTATAGTTTCTCCAAATAAACCATTCTTTTGACATATTAAACTTGTGTATTTCAGGCAAAAAGAACAAAAAAGAACTCTTGCCTAGGCAAGAATCTATCTTTAAATGTTCCATTTCTAAGAGATATACAATAAGTAACATATAATACATATATAACTAATAAACCATTTCACCATTTCACTGTACGCCTCCTTCTAATAAATGTCCAGCAAATAACTCAAAATATATAATTAATCACTAATTATCCACTGAGCCTGCTCATATGCCCTGCCCACTTGCTTTTGTGCCAAACCTACCCTTTCTCTCTGCCCTATTTTTTTCGTCACCTTAATAAAGTAAGCTTTTTTCATTTAACATCCAATAGAGCCATATCTTATTGAAAGATTCCACTGTATCTTGAAGGTAAGCGGCTGTTTCACTCATAGCAAACATGTTTCTAATTCTACTCAAAACCTCCCCCCCACTCTGGTGCTCCCAGTTTCTAGTATTTCGCTATGGCAATACGAGTCACTGTACACACAATTCTGATAAATTTGTTTATGTACACATTAAATCTTTGATCTCCCTCATTTAGTAACCCCTGCATGGGTGTTAACAATACTTGTTCCTCCAAAATTGTGGTGATCATCTCAGAAAGATCAATCCACACCCTCCGTATCCTAGGGCAGTCCCACCACATATGAAGGTAGGTGCCTAGCTGTGCACAACCTCTGTAACATTGCCTGGTACTTCCCTTAACCATGTGGGCCGTCTTTAAAGGGGTTAGATACCAGCAAAACATCGTCTTGATATTGTTTTCTCTTATATCTGCTCCTAATAAGCCTTTCGTAGAATCTAAAAATATTTGATTCCAAGTATTCAGATCTAATGTCTTATCAATATCATTTTCCCATTGAAGTATGATGGTAGATTTGGAGCTTATGCTTGCCTCCTGTATATGGAAGTACAAGTGTGAGATTGCCTATTTTTGTCTGTGTGGTGTGCTACATTGCTGTTCAAAGATGGTTTTAGCTTTGTGACCTAACTCAGTTCTAATGTACATATTGATAGCTGAGGCTATTTGTAGATATAAAAACCATGGTAAACGAATATTCTCAAGTTTACTCTGCAACTGGTTGAAAGTCAATATTTTCCTATTATCTAGGAAGTCGGCTATTCGGTATAAGTCTTTATGTGCCCATTTATCTATCAGTCGTCTTGACTCTCTTGTCAGGATGTATCTTAGAGGTCTTATTAACGAGTTAGTGGGTAAGATCAGGTTCTTTCTGTTTGCTGCCTTTAGATGTTTAATTGCCATCTTAGTAACTGGATTTTGATAGTCCTTCCTATGTGTCTGGTTGTCACCATCCCATATGAGATCTTCAGGAGTTTCATATCCTCCGACCATAGTCTCTAATTGGGGCCATAGTACATTGTCCTGCTTCCTCCCTAGTAGTGAGTTTTGGGCCAACCTAGCCGCCGAGTAATAGTCCATCAAATTAGGAAATCCCACTCCACCTAACTGTCTATGTCTTGTGAGTATATCATGTGGGATCCTTGCATGTCTAGAGCCTCTCAAGTATCTATGGAGATCTGTCTTCTGCAGACTTTTAAAGGGACAGTCTATACCAGATTTTTTATTGTTTAAAAAGATAGATACTCCCTTTATTACATATTCCCCAGTTTTGCATAACCAACACGGTTATATTAATATACTTTTTACCTCTGTGATTACCTTGTATCTAAGCCTCTGCAGACTGCCCCCTTAATTTAGTTCTTTTGACAGGCATGCATTTTAGCCAATCAGTGCTGACTCCTAGGTAACTCCATGTGCGTGAGCACAATGTTATATTTGTGACACACATGAACTAACGTCCTAGCTTTTTCTAGCTGTGAAAGACTGTCAAAATGCACTGAGCTAAGAGGCAGCCTTTAAAGGGACATTATACACTCATTTTTTCTTTGCATAAATGTTTTGTAGATAATCTATTTATATAGCCCATAACGTTTTTTTTTTAATTAATGTATAGTTTTGCTTATTTTTAAATAACATTGCTCTGATTTTCAGACTCCTAACCAAGCCCCAAAGTTTTATGTGAATACGCTCGACTACCTACTCCAGCTTGCTCCTGTTTGTGTAAAGGGTCTTTTCATATGCAAAAGAAGGGGGAGGGGGGGAGTGTCTTATTTGCCACTTACAGTGGGCTTTCCAGCTACCTTTTCAACAGAGGTAAACTGACAGCTTCTAAGTAAGTTTTTAAACAGTTTTATACTGAATTTTTATATCAGTATCTGTGCATATTATTCTTTATAGTAGTGTCTATTACATGCAGTTATATGAAAATGAGTGTATACTGTCCCTTCAAGAGCTTAGAAATTTGCATATGAGCTTACTTAGGTTTAGCTTTCAACTAAGAATGCCAAGAGAACAAAGCAAATTTGATGATAAAAGTAAATTGGAAAGTTGTTTAAAATTACATACCAGATCTGAATCATGAAAGATTAATTTTTACTAGGCTGTCCCTTTAAGTATCCAACAATTGAACCTCTTTCGGGTTCATATGTGTGTTATTCTTTCTTTCATACTAGCCTGTGCCTCACCAGTCACTGACCTCACCACACATAACTGTGAGGTAGTCACTCAAATTATATCCTTTTTTTTTCTTTATCAGAACAAGCACTTTTGTAAAATATTTTAATTTTATACAATTATCAATGTGTTGGAAAATGGCAGCATATGTAATAGAAAAGTATTTTTTTGTGTGATTTTTAAAGTATTGATGGTAAAGACTTGGGGGTAGATTTAACAACAGTCGAGTGGACATGATTCGCTTTAGCAAATCATGTCCTCTTGACTTCGCTAAATGCAGACAGCATATGCTGTCGACATTTAACATTGCCAATTAGACGCTAGCAGGGGCTGTCAATCATCCTGAACGGATCGGGATGATTTCAGTCCTAAAAGGTGGCAGACAAGTTAAGGAGCAGCGGTCTAACAACTTATGACCGCTGCTTCTTAATTTCCAATTCAGGCAGACCTAAGACGATGGGGCTCCGAAGCAGCATCTACAGCTTAATAAATGGAGCCCTAGGATGGTAGTAATTTCTTAAAATTTTCACTTATTTTATGGTTCCGCATTTCACATCTGTTCACCTTCAAAAACACCTCATTTAGGATCCAAAACCTATGTTATCCAATATGACTAATTGTAAATTAAGCGACTATGGCACAAATTACAAGTGGAGCGTTAATGATAGAGCGGCAGGTGTGATATCAATAACACTGGACCACACTGAATCCAAATTGATATAAGTCCATTGTAAAAAACAGATTTACCACAGAAGGTTTTGTGCAGCTGAGATCGCTTTGTCCTTATTCCTTGCACACTTTATTCCTAGCGCAGTTCGTCTAGCTTGAGGTTAGCAAGCGAGCAATGAAAGTCTATGTGGAAAGGGAGTTAGTGCGTTCGTGATATCCGACCTCCAGATGTTAGCACTCCTGAGTCTTTCACTCACGTGCTAAATTTTCACTTTCAACTTGGAATACAAACGCTAACATAAGAGTGACATTCATTTACTTTGTGAGCAGTTAGTGCTCAAGATAAAAGATAAAAAATATATAGCCCCTCTTGTAATCTAGGCCTAAATATATATATATATAAATATATATAGTGTGTATATATATATATATATATATATCCTATAATATATCCTATAATATAAAAGGCCAAGTGTGTTTGTCCGAAGCTGTCGTGTGCAGTAGAGACAGCACAAGGAAAAAAAACACCTGGCCTTTGAGTCCCTAGCTGATCTGTGTCAGAAGTCGGCGTGAGCGGTGGGCGTGGCAGGTGCAAAGGGGGAGTGACCTGGCATGAAGGGCAGTGAAGGGGGCGTGGTCGGACGTGAAGGGCCGTGAATGGGGCGTGGTCAGTTGTGAAGGGGGTGTGGCCACGTGCAGTCACGCGATAGAGAGGGGGGAGAGAGATAGAGAGGAGGGGAGAGAGAGAGGAGGGGAGAGAGAGAGGGGGGAGAGAGAGAGGGGGAGAGAGAGAGAGAGGGGGGAGAGAGAGAGAGGGGGGAGAGAGAGAGGGGGGGAGAGAGAGAGAGGAGGGGGGAGAGATAGAGAGGAGGGGGGAGAGATAGAGAGGAGGGGGGAGAGAGAGGGGGAGAGAGAGAGGGGGGGAGAGAGAGGGATGGGGGAGAAAGAGGGGTGGGGGAGAGAGGGGGGAGAGAGAGATCAAAAGAGAGGGGGGAGAGAGCGCAAAACAGAGGGGGAGAGAGAGAGAGCAAAAGAGGGGGGAGAGAGAGAGTGCAAAAGAGAGGGGGAGAGAGAGAGCAAAAGAGGGGGGAGAGAGAGCAAAAGAGGGGGGAGAGAGAGCAAAAAAGGGGGGAGAGAGAGAGCAAAAAAGGGGAGAGAGAGCAAAAGAGGGGGGAGAGAGAGAGCGCAAAAGAGAGGGGGGGAGAGAGCGCAAAACAGAGGGGGAGAGAGAGAGAGCAAAAGAGATGGGGGAGAGAGAGAGCAAAAGAGAGGGGGGAGAGAGAGCGCAAAAGAGAGGGGGGGAGAGAGCGCAAAAGAGAGGGGGAGAGAGAGCGCAAAAGAGAGGGGGGGAGAGAGATCACAAAAGAGAGGGGAGAGAGAGAGCGCAAAAGAGATGAGGGAGAGAGAGAGCGCAAAAGAGAGGGGGAGATAGAGAGCACAAAAGAGAGGGGGGAGAAAGAGTGCAAAAGGACGGGGGAGAGAGAGCGCAAAAGCGATGGGGGAGAGAGCGCAAAAGAGATGGTAGAGAGAGAGCGCAAAAGAGACGGGGGAGAGAGAGCGCACAAAAGAGAGGGGGGGGAGAGAGAGCGCAAAAGAGAGGGGGGAGAGAGAGCGCAAAAGAGAGGGGGGAGAGAGAGCGCAAAAGAGAGGGGGGAGAGAGAGCGCAAAAGAGAGAGGAGAGAGAGAGCACAAAAGAGAGGGTGAGAGAGAGAGCGCAAAAGAGGGGGGGAAAAGAGAGCTCAAAAGAGAGGGGGGAGAGAGAGAGCGAGCAAAAGAGAGGGGGAGGGAGAGAGCAAGGGGTGGGACCGCTGTACTGCGAAAAAATGGCCCGTGTGAACGGGCTTTAGGAATAGTATATATATATAATAAGAAAATGAAGAGCACTCCACGGGACTTGTAATTAAACCCACTTTTACTATTATATATATATATATATATATATATATATATATATATATATATAAATACACGCACATACATATACATATATATACACACATATACATATACAGTATATATATACTGTATGTATATATATATATATATATATATGTATATTGAATAAAGGAGGGGCACCAGCACTAAAAAACTGTAACCTTTTGTTTTATTCATTGCTCTTGTCTGTGTAGGTCACTGTCGTGTATATGCGTGCTGCCTATGATACAGTGTACCCTTGTCACTGTTAGGAATGTATGTAGAAAAGAGAAAATCAAAAAGGCGCACAGCTGAACACTATTGGTATATTGGTGTTGTTAATGTCAATATATTTTTTTAGTAAATTTTCATAGAAACTGGAAATGTATATCCATCAGACTTATTAAAGGAAAAGTTTTTCTCTCTGTTGGTTTTTCTTTGTTAAAGCTAAGTTAAATGTGCTTACCAGAGATTACCTCAATCCTATGAGGTAAGATGTCAGCTCATTGAGATTTATAGATGGTTCTTGGACTCTTGTCAAGTTGGTATTCTGTGATCCTTAATGAAGAGATCTTTGTCCCAAATGGAAATCCTGAACTCTCTGTTGTATGCCTTTAATGGTAATCCTGGACTCTCTTGGGTAGATGTATTTGCCTGGTATCGTTTGTTGAACAGTAATAGAGATTCCTGGACTCTTTCTTTACTTTCTTGGAGGTGAGGATCTTTGCTTGTATCAGATCATCATATGGATCATAGTAGAGAAAGAAGAAGACACAAATACATAGCGTAATACCGTTTAAATAAAAGCAAATTGTTTTATTATGCAAGATGAAATATGCTTACATTCAGCACCCTCAATCAATATATGAGGTAAGGTTTAGGCAAGTAAAATGTCCTTTTGTTTTTTCAGACACAAAAAAATGTCCTTTAATGATTCCTTGCGACACTTGTAATGTCAAGGTGATGCAATGTTTTATATAAAAAGTACATGCAAAGAGATGGTAAATGCTTGCTGTAGTGCTATGGGTACAAGCCCCTATTTAAAGTTTTTTGTTTGAGGCCCAATAGGTCTTGTATACTATTAGCTGCGAGGTGGTCACTGCTCGTTTATGTTAAAACAAGTGGACTCCACTTTCAAACCTCTGACGAAGAAATGTGTTAGCACTTCGAAACGCGTAAGGATTTGCAGAAAGCGGGCGGACTTTCCCTATTCCACTACGGCATCATTCTCTTCTCATTCCAGCCTTTAGTAACAACACTATAAGGTGGTAAAGTATCAGGCGCTTATTGACTTTAAACGCTACTTATTACTCAGCTGTTATTAACTGCAGAAACTTGTTTTAACATAAACGAGCAGTGACCACCTCGCAGCTCATAGTATACAAGACCTATTGGGCCTCAAACAAAAAACTTTAAATAGGGGCTTGTACCCATAGCACTACAGCAAGCATTTACCATCTCTTTGCATGTACTTTTTATATAAAACATTGCATCACCTTGACATTACAAGTGTCGCAAGGAATCATTAAAGGACATTTTTTTGTGTCTGAAAAAACAAAAGGACATTTTACTTGCCTAAACCTTACCTCATATATTGATTGAGGGTGCTGAATGTAAGCATATTTCATCTTGCATAATAAAACAATTTGCTTTTATTTAAACGGTATTACGCTATGTATTTGTGTCTTCTTCTTTCTCTACTATGATTCATATGATGATCTGATACAAGCAAAGATCCTCACCTCCAAGAAAGTAAAGAAAGAGTCCAGGAATTTCCATTACTGTTCAACAAACGATACCAGGCAAATACATCTACCCAAGAGAGTCCAGGATTACCATTAAAGGCATACAACAGAGAGTTCAGGATTTCCATTTGGGACAAAGATCTCTTCATTAAGGATCACAGAATACCAACTTGACAAGAGTCCAAGAACCATCTATAAATCTCAATGAGCTGACATCTTACCTCATAGGATTGAGGTAATCTCTGGTAAGCACATTTAACTTACCTTTAACAAAGAATTGTTGAAAGACCAACAGAGAGAAAAACTTTTCCTTTAATAAGTCTGATGGATATACATTTCCAGTTTCTATGAAAATTTACTAAAAAAATATAATGACATTAACAACACCAATATACCAATAGTGTTCAGCTGTGCGCCTTTTTGATTTTCTCTTTTCTACACACATATATATATATATATATATATATATATATATATATATATATACACACTGTATATATATATATATATATATATATATATATATATATATATATATATATATATGATATGATATGGAGTAAAAAAGAAAGACCTTCAGGAATGTAATCCTGGTTTATAAAGACAGGGAATTCAGCATTCTTTTATAAAAAATAGCAAGCTCACAAATCCAAGTTTAACCAAGTTTATAGATTTAATCGTGAGACAGTAGTCTCTCACATCTGGAGAGTACATTCATGCTAGAAATCTTGTTGTGAATATACGGCAATAGCTGGTAATAATAGATATATCAAAAAGTAGAAACCTTATGACAATAAAATAAATACAATGAACCTGACCGGTCAGGGGTACATGCAAATACCTCAGTAGAAAACAGTTTATTCAGTATATACGTTAATCACAAGAAAAAAGTATTCTGAGTGTTAGCTTACTACACCCTGCTGCTCACAGAACCCCCTTGTCAAAGGACAAAGAGGTATATCCTGGGCAGGTTAATATTCGGGATCTAAGAGCGGCTAGGGCAGATTACTTGTGTACAGAAAAAGACTAGTTGGCATTTGAAAAACAAATCGAGAAAGAGTCACATGTACAAGTTAAATATTATATTGAGGTGGACCACTCCAGTCAAACTACACCCAGCTGCACACAGCACCCCTATCAAGGGGTAAAACGCTGGGCAGGTACACAAAGGGGATCTAAGCAGACTGATTAGCGGGCCCTCTAGATATGTACATATCAGGACAAGCATACAGGTGTTAGTAAGGTAGGACAATGCAAGTTAGAGTATTACGTGAGGCAATATGAATGCCTGTATACAAATGCAAAGAGGAATTGTGCTTCTCATGCAAGGTACAAGCGGCATGCAAGTAATGATGGTTAGTAGCCAAGAGTAAACAAGCAAGTTCGTCAAAGTATAGTCCTTGCGAGCATATACACAAGCAGAAGCAGTAGCGTCACTTATCCAGGTTATATTGTAATTAGACAAGATATGCAAGTTCGTCAAAGTATAGTGCTTGCGAGCATATACACAAGCAGAAGCAGTAGCGTCACTTATCCAGGTTATATTGTAATTAGACAAGATATGCAGTTCTGTATTTTAGACAACGGTAGTTTTAAGATTCCCTCGACAGGGAACGACATCCAAAAAGGTATTGCCCAGTATGATAGCTGGCAGTACTATTGCTCGTAGCTTAAGAAACAGGATTCATACGACCTTGTATATATACTGCCCGTTATGAGTGTCCTTTCTTGTCCATGCTCGTCACAACAGTAGGAATTGTGTCTCAAGCAGGGCTAGTTAGCAGGGAGAGAACCTCCATACGCGGATCCAAACAGCAGTGGTATAGGCATGTGTCACATGACTGGTCGGCTTAGCCAATGCCAACGCGCGTTTCACCCGCTCATCTGTACTTCAGACTGGGCTTCGTCAGGGCGGTATTCAGCTGTCATCCTTACATCCTAATTTATAGGAAAAGATACTAGCGCCTCTGCTGGAAGGTGAAATAATAACATGCTACATATATACTTAAGAAAAAAGTTTCTTTGTTACCTATAAGAGGATTAAATACATAGTAGAAACTGTATTAGTCAAGACATTACTTATACTAGGTGCAAAATACAAAAAAGTAGAGAGATATTAAAACTAATAAAAGAAAATACTGTCTTGTATAGAAGTATATATAATATCTTCATATGGTTTCTAGGGAAACAAATTTTTGCAGATATATTCTATATGTAATAATTTTTAAAGATTAGAATACCAAGGGCATATTATAGGAAGCAGGCCATATCCAGCTTATCATTGAGACCATATGGAAGCTGGGTTTCAAGGATTGAAATCCACCTGCATTCCTTTCTGAGGAGGGCCTTGTCATTATCCCCACCTCTGCCATTCATGATGCCTCTGTCAATTCCCGCAAATCTCAAGGAGTCAGGATTACAATCGTGAGTCAGTTCAAAGTGTCTCGCCACATTACTCTTGGGATTTTTGTTTTTTACATCATCACGATGTTCGGTTATGCGGTCTTTTATGGCTCTCCTAGTCTTTCCCACGTAAAAACGTGGGTAACTGCAGGATAGTAAATAAATAACACCTTCTGTGTTACAATTCACGAAATATTTAAGTTTATAGGTTTTACCCATATTCGTACTGAACTCTTTAGTTTTTCCAACAAATTCTTTGAGGGTATTCTCAGGGTCCTCCCATATGAGAAATATATCATCCACATATCTCAACCATATGTGGATGTATCTCTCAAAGAGAGGGTCCTGAAACACCTCCTCCATTTCCCAGATGCCAAGGTGAAGGCAGGCATATGTCGGGGCGCACGTAGCGCCCATAGCCGTGCCTTGCAGCTGTTTGTAGACTTTGTTATCGAACATAAAAATATTGTTCGTGAGTACAAATGTAAGCAATTCCACCACAAAGTCTGTGTGCTCTTGGACATGGACTCCTCTTGTCATGAGTAAGTGTTTGCATGCCTCAATGCCAACCTCGTGCGGGATCGAGGAGTAGAGTCCTTCTAAATCCCAAATAATGAAGGGTAAAAGTAGACACCTAATTGATGATGTCTCACTAACACAGGAAGACAGGTCAGCATGTGCAGATTTACAAAGTCTCCTTGCTGATTCGGAAGGTCAATATACCCCCTCACAGGTAGAAGAACTGGGATTATGTGAAACTGTATCCTCTAATCTCAAAGCGAAATCAAAAAATATATGCTACAGCTGTCCATGGTGCCTGCTGTGAACATTTTCGTTAAGCAGGTAGAAAGAGATATAGCTAATCATTCTCTCTTTGGTCTGGTGAATGATAATTTGAGTGGGGCAGAAAG